>NC_063055.1:1320000-1367500 GCF_018812025.1 Megalobrama amblycephala | reverse complement strand
GGGCCATGTTGGGCTGCTTTAGAGAAGAGGAAGAGTTGTTTTTGTAAATGCCATCATTTTACGCCGGACTGCTTCACAAACGAGGGTCAATTCAACACAAAAGATGAACATGACGGCACATGCTAGTGGATGAGTTGAATCAACTCCACAGCAACTACATCAATTTATCTACTAACCATTCAGAAACGTCTAAAAGTTGTAACTTCTTCCTGAGTCTCTCCATCAGTGTCGACTCCGGTTTGAACAATGTAAGGCTGAACACCGTTACTGACAATCCTCATTTTGGCTGCGTGAGATTCTCCAGCTTTGTTGTTGTTGAGCTGTTAAAGCTCCGCCCTCTTCTGGAAAGGGGGCGGAAAGCAGCAGCTCATTTGCATTTAAAGGGACACACACAAAAATGGCGTGTTTTTGATCAATAAAACATAAATATTAGATGAAAAACTTAAAAAACATAAAAATAATAATAGCAATAATGCATTTAAGTTGAAGTGCTAAAATGACTAAAACTGAAATAAAAATAAAAATAGAAAAATTGAAATATTAAAGCACATAACAAAATTACTAAAATTACTTAAAATGCAATTAAATTGCACAAAAACAGAAAAATATAAAAATAAAAACTAATTCAAAATATTAAACTCAAAACATTTTTTTCAAGATTTACACATTTCAATTAGCTAATAGTAAAATTTCATCAAATTGAATTGAATAATTCTTACATATTATGAATTAAGAATTTTAAATGAGTAAAAACGGAACAAACGAAATGGATGTGATTCGTATTCATAAATGAAAATATGTTTAAATTTAAGTTTAAGATTTATACAAAGAGGTTTTTTTTACTAATTTAATTCTTAACTCATAATATGTAAGGATTGTTCAATTCAATTTGATGGAATTTTACTATTAATTTAAATGCGTAAATCTCGAAAAACGGCTTGCATTTTTTTTTTTTTTTTTTTTTTGAGTGTGCTAAATACCATATTAATATTACTAAACTACTGCTTAACCTGTTTTAAAATGCTAAACTAAACTAAAAACTGAAAATATAAAAACAAAAGGTCTGGTTTAGAACAAAATATTAAGTTTAAATACTATAATATAATGCTAAAACGCCACTGCTCCAGCCGGTCACCGTGTCGAGGTGAGAGTGTGTGATGATATCAGCACTCCCAAAAGTGTGTGTCACTTCCTGAGGAAGAAGGAAACTTTGATGTCCCGGAGAGCGTTTGTGCTTCAGGACACTTTCTGTCGTCCTCGGAGCCGGTTAGACGGACTCAAGCTGTTCCTGGAGCGTGACGGAGGGTCTCTCGCTCTACACGACTGGACCGCAGCCACATTCGGCTCTAATGAGGCTTCAGGGTTTGGCTACGAGGCCAAAATGCCTGCGGATGATCTGGATGATGTGTGTAATGGATGCCGTGAATGTCTCTCAGAGAGCACAAACACAAAACTCGATCTGAGAAAACACAAACCCACACAGATGACGCAATGTGTTTGTGAGGTGAGAGCGAAGTCAGCGTGTGTAACGCGATCAGTGCACGCGCTTACAGTAATAACATCTCTCAGAGCATCGCATTGCGCCCAAGATAGAAACATTTGAGTGCTTATTACAGATGATTATTCATAATCAGGGGTGTTATTAACATAGCTTTTGAACTAAAGTTTCTTTTCACAGAACTGCTGCTATTCACACTTCTAGCAGGCAGATGGACTCTCAAAACGACGCTCATCTGAACCTCGCCTCAGAAGACACGCCCACTGACCGCCCACCGTCTGCTCACACACTGCTGAAGCACAACACACACCGCAACCGCGACCGGATTTTTCTGGCTTTACTCTGGAAAACCATGTTTTGGTTATAATGTACCAGATTAGGATCTTCTAGAGGAACTAGTTGATAAATGTAATGAGGTTTGCAAGGTCATGTCATACAGTCTTCAAAAGATATATTCAGAGTTTTGTGTGAGAGCAACGAGATAAACCACATAAAATTATGTTATTAAAAAAGTGCTAAAAACTAAAATTCTATGATTTATGTTTTTATTATTGTGTTCAGTTTATTTCATGAAAATATGTCATATTTCACCCACAATAATATAATATAATATAATATAATATAATATAATATAATATAATATAATATAATATAATATAATATAATATAATATAATATTCAAAGTGTGGGGCAGAAATTTTTAATGTAAGATTTTAAAAAGTTAATGTTATTATTCCTCCAAAAATAAAATAAAAATAATAAAAAATAAAATAAAATAAAATAAAATAAAATAAAATAAAATAAAATAAAATAAAATAAAATAAAATAAAATAAAATAAAATAATGAAAAAATAAATGTTTGGGGTCTGTAAGATATTTTTATGTTTTTGAAAGAAGTATCTTCTGTTCACCAAGGCTCCATTTATTTGATAGAAAATTCAACAAAACAGTAATATTGTGAAATATTATTACAATTTAAAATAGCTGTTTTTATTTGAAAATATTTTAACATTCTTTTAACAAAGTTGATGTTATTATTTCTCCAAAAGTAAAATAAAATAAAATAAAATAAAATAAAATAAAATAAAATCTACTATTCAAAGGTTTATGATCAGTAAAATGTTTTAATGCTTTTGAAAGTCTCCTGCTCATCGCATTTATTTCTTAAAAAATACAAGAAAACAGCAATATTGTGAAATATTATTGCAATTTAAAATAGTTGTTTTTAAAATAAAATAAAATAAAATAATAAAATAAAATAAAATGAAAGTATCTTTTGCTCACCAAGGCTGCATTTATTTGATCAAAAATTCAAGAAAACAGCAATATTGTAAAATATTGTTACAATTTAAAATAGTTGTTTTATTGGAAAATATTTTAAAAATCTTTGAAAAAAAGTTAATGTTTCTCCAAAAATAAAATAAAATAAAATAAAATAAAATAAAATAAAATAAAATAAAATAAAATAAAATAAAATAAAAAATATAAATAAAATAAAATAAAATAAAATAAAATAAAATAAAATAAAATAAAATAAATGTTTGGGGTCTGTAAGATTTTTTATGTTTTTAAAGAAGTCTCTTCTGTTCACCAAGGCTCCATTTATTTGATAGAAAATTCAAGAAAAACAGTAATATTGTGAAATATTATTGCAATTTAAAATATCTGTTTTTATTTGAAAATATTTTAACATTCTTTTAACAAATGTAATGTTATTATTTCTCCAAAAATAAAATAAAAATAAATAATAAAATAAAATAAATAAAGTAAAGTAAAATAAAATAAAATAAATCTACTATTGAAAAGTTTGCGATCAGTAAAATGTTTTAATGTTTTTGAAAGTCTCCTGCTCACCACATTTATTTGATGAAAAATACAAGAAAACAGCAATATTGTAAAATATTGTTACAATTTAAAATAGCTGTTTTATTAAAAATCTTTTAAAAATCTTTTAACAAAGTTAATGTTATTATTTCTCCAAAAATAAAATAAAATTAAATTAAATTAAAATAAATGTTTGGGGTCTGTAAGATTTTTTATGTTTTTGAAAGAAGTCTCTTCTGTTCACCAAGGCTCCATTTATTTGATAGAAAATTCAAGAAAACATTAATATTGTGAAATATTATTACAATTTAAAATAGCTGTTTTTATTTGAAAATATTTTAACATTCTTTTAACAAATTTGATGTTATTATTTCTCCAAAAATAAAATAAATAATAAAATAATAAAATAAAATAAATTCAAAAGTTGGTAAGATAATGTTTTTTAAAGAAGTCTCTTCTGCTCACCAAGGCTGCATTTATTTGATCAAAAATACAGTAAAAAAAACTGTAATATTGTGTTATATTACTCATATTTGAAATGATTTAAGGTGAAATCATATTATTTTCTATTTTAATACATTTTGAAATTCATTTAACACTAATGTTATAAAATCTCCAAAAGTTATTCAGAGTTTAGTGTGAAAGCAACTCAAATGATCACAGATGATGAAGTGTATCAGTCAAACGTGTGTCTCATCTAATGCTCGACGTCTCTCTCTTCTGAGCAGGTTTAATCCTGACACGCAGCAGAATTCAAATCAATAGCAGTCTGAGACTATTTAGATAAGTGAAGGTCCACAGGTGAGCTGGGAGACTGATCGCAGAACTCAAGGACATTTCCACCTATCGCACGAGACAAAACAACTTAACCAAGAGATTTACAGCCTAAAAAGCCTCAGGATTAGCTCAGACAAAATATGCAGTGCCCTGAAGAACAGCTCCTAAAGATTTACACGGCCGAGCAGCTGCTGTTACTGCGGTACGGACCAATAAATCCAGTCTTGTCAATTAGGATTTGACACCTGGGGCAGGTCTGTGAACTATGACCCCGGCAGCCCATTGCACAGAATGAAGACACTTTTCAGGAGCAGCTAAATGAAGAATCGACTCAGAACTGGAGGTCAGACCCCCGTGGAGGAGCTGCAAGGTCATGTGACCTGACTCCATATGAACCTGACGCACAGGTCTCTACTGCTCACCACAGCTGCATTTATTTGATCAAAAACACCGTAAAAATAGTGAAATATTTTTGTAATTTAAAATTACTTTTATATATGTGAATATGTAGTAAAATGTCATTTATATCCAGTGATCAAAGCTGAATTACTCCAGGATTCAGTGTCACATGATCCTTCAGAACTCATTTGCTGCTCAAGAAACATTTATGATGTCAATGCAATGGCCCCAAAATGTGCAAACTCTTTTTATCCTTTTGATTTTAAGGTGAAATATGAGCCGGTCATGTTCCTGACAGGTTTCGTAACATTCATACACGTTTATTTAATCACAAAATCCTCCTGTCTGTAATTACATCATCTTGTTTTGTGATTGTGACACATCCAGAGATTTGCCGAAGCAAGTTACAAACCCCCATAATTCCCCAGTGCAAATGATGTGCTCAGTTCACCCTCATCTCTGCATTATCTGAACATCATTCTTCAGAAGAATTCAGCACAAGGTGACACTGCTGCTGTTTTCATCAAGTCCCACGTCACTTTCCACTTGGCCTATTTCAAGCAGATGAGAAGCAGAAATGAAACGAGGATGGAAGGTTCTGTAGGTCAGGTCAGGGTGGGCGTCAATGAGAGGTGAAGACCGATGATTAAAGGGATCGTTCACACAAAAATGAATGTGAACCTCATTCCAAACCTGCATGATAGTTTGAAGAATGTTTCAGCTGTTTTTGGTCATGCAATAAAAGGCAGAGAGGTCCAAAATAACACAGAAACACATTTGGACACCTTCAAAACATCTTCTTTTTTAGTTTCCCCAGAAGAATGAATGTTAAAGAGGTTTGCAACAACGTGAGGATGAGTAAACGCTGAGAGAATGATCATTTTTGGGTGAACTGTCTCTTTAAAATGAAATATTTAAATATGCGTTCGCTCAGATGAAAAAGGGAGGGACAGAGAGAATATTCAGAGGGAAGAGAGTGGCTGGAGACTCTAAACATAGCGGGTGCTGACAGGATGCCGACCGTCTCATTGTCCATGGACACGGCCATATTTTATCCAGAAAAAAAAAAAAAAAAAAAGTACAATAAACATAAAATAAATAATAGAAAATAATGAAAAAAAACTAATTAAAAAATAAAATTAAAATAAAATAAACAATTAAAAATGAAATAAAATAAAATAAAAAATAGAAACAAAAATAAAACCAATTGCATTAAAAATAGTAAAAAAAACATAAAATGAAATAATAAATAAATGAAAAATAATGAAATAAAAACTAAATAAACAATTAATAAATAAATACAACAAAATAAAATAGAAAATGATAAATTAAAATAAAATCAAAAATTAATTGAATAAAAAAAAGTAATTAAATTTAAAAATAAAAATAAACAAAATAAAATAAAAATAGAAAAAAATCAAAAACCAAAAATTAATAAAAAGAATTTTATTTTAAAATAAATATTTAAATTAATTAAAAATAAAAATGTAATTAAATAAAAAAATAAAATAAAAAATAAATTAAATTAAAAATACAAATTTAACTAAAATAAAATAAAATAAAATAAAATAAAATAAAATAAAATAAAATAAAATAAAATAAAATAAAATAAAATAAAATAAAAACAGTACCAGTCAAAAGTTTGGAATAATTAAGTTTTTTTGTTATGTTTTTGAAAGAAAACTCTAATGCTCCACTTTCCACAGAAGAAACAGGGTGAGTAAACACTGACAGAATGATCATTTTCGGGTGAACTGTCTCTTTAAAATGAAATACTGAAATATGCTTTCTGTCAGATGGAAAAGAGAAGGACATAGAAAATTCAGAGGGAAGAGAGCGGCTGGAGACTCTAAACATAGCGGGTGCTGACAGGATGCCGAGCGTCTCGTTGTCCACGGACACGGTCATATTTTACCCAAAAATAAATAAATAAATAAATTAAATTAAATTAAATCATCATTACCGGTCAAAAGTACGGCATAATTACGATTTTTTTCCCCTCATGCTCCACTTATGTTCCACAGAAGAAGCAGGCTAAATAAACGCTGACAGAATGACTGTTTTTGGGCGAGCTGTCTCCTGAAAATGAAATACTGAAATATGCGTTCGCTCAGATGAAAAAGGGAGGGACAGAGAGAATATTCAGAGGGAAGAGAGCGGCTGGAGACTCTAAACATAGCGGGCGCTGACAGGATGCCGAGCGTCTCGTTGTCCGCGGACACCCTGCAGCTGTTGCCTAAATCTCCCGTCGGGTCTTGGCAGGTCTGTCACAGCCTCTGGCCCGAGCGGCCCACTCACAGCAGGCCTGAAGAAACAGTCCAAACACACTCCAGCTGACCCACGCCGTGCCGAAAGCTTGACACGCACGTCATTACCGGTCACATTACGCCTCAGCGGGGGCCATCTTCACGCAGTCATTGGCCGGGACGACTGTGTCAGGACTGGAGCGTCTCAGCAATTGGTGAGGGCAAATATAGCCCGGCACATCAACTCAACAACCGTGACTTATGGGAGCTTGGTTTACCTGCAGGTGTTTCTGCTTCAGATGGACGTAAATCTCAGAGCGGCCCCGTCTAATCAGAGGCTGATTTATTTGGATTCGGCTGACAGGGAACGGGTGACGGTTAATTCTTGGGTTCTCATAAATATCAGTCAGAGATGGCAGAAATCCTGTGGGAAATGCAGCATTCTCTGACTGAAGTTTGTGAGCAGGTTAATGTGTTATAAAACTCTGTGGGACAAAATAGTGGGACGGTATTTGCGACGAATACGAGAATTTCTATAGCATTTCAGCCTCCAGATTGCACTTAAGTGTGGAAGCTTGTTTTTGCCGTTATAATTGTGACTTTTTATCTCACAATTTGGACGTTTTTCTCGCAATTGCAAGTTTACATCTCGCAATTCTGACTTTTTTTCTTAGAATTTTGTGATATAAAGTCAAAATTGCGAGTTATAAAGTCGGAATTGTGAGATATAAAGTCGGAATTGCGAGATGTAAAGTCGGAATTGCGTGTTATATAGTCGGAATTGCGTGTTATAAAGTCGGAATTGCGAGATATAAAGTCAGAATTGTGTGATATAAAGTCAGAATTGCGAGATATCAAGTCGGAATTGCGAGATATAAAGTCGGAATTGCGAGATATAAAGTCGGAATTGCGAGATATAAAGTCAGAATTGCGAGATATAAAGTCGGAATTGCGTTTTATAAAGTCGGAATTGCGAGATATAAAGTCGGAATTGCGAGATATAAAGTCAGAATTGCGAGATATAAAGTCAGAATTGCGAGATATAAAGTCAGAATTGCGAGATATAAAGTCGGAATTGTGTGTTATAAAGTCGGAATTGCGAGATATAAAGTCAGAATTGCGATATATAAAGTCGGAATTGGGTGTTATAAAGTCGGAATTGCGAGATATAAAGTCGGAATTGCGTGTTATAAAGTCGGAATTGTGAGATATAAAGTCAGAATTGCGATATATAAAGTCGGAATTGCGTGATATAAAGTCGGAATTGCGAGATATAAAGTCAGAATTGCGAGATATAAAGTCAGAATTGCGAGATATCAAGTCGGAATTGCGAGATATCAAGTCGGAATTGCGTTTTATAAAGTCGGAATTGCGAGATATAAAGTCAGAATTGCGAGATATAAAGTCAGAATTGCGTTTTATAAAGTCAGAATTGCGAGATATAAAGTCAGAATTGCGAGATATAAAGTCAGAATTGCGTTTTATAAAGTCAGAATTGCGAGATATAAAGTCAGAATTGCGAGATATAAAGTCAGAATTGCGAGATATCAAGTCGGAATTGCGTTTTATAAAGTCGGAATTGCGAGATATCAAGTCGGAATTGCGTTTTATAAAGTCGGAATTGCGAGATATAAAGTCAGAATTGCGAGATATAAAGTCAGAATTGCGAGATATCAAGTCGGAATTGCGTTTTATAAAGTCGGAATTGCGAGATATCAAGTCGGAATTGCGTTTTATAAAGTCGGAATTGCGAGATATAAAGTCAGAATTGCGAGATATAAAGTCAGAATTGCGTTTTATAAAGTCAGAATTGCGTTTTATAAAGTCAGAATTGCGAGATATAAAGTCAGAATTGCGAGATATAAAGTCGGAATTGCGTTTTATAAAGTCGGAATTGCGAGATATAAAGTCAGAATTGCGAGATATAAAGTCAGAATTGCGTTTTATAAAGTCAGAATTGCGTTTTATAAAGTCAGAATTGCGAGATATAAAGTCAGAATTGCGAGATATAAAGTCATTAAAATCACCTGTTCTACATGTTTTTCTGGTTGAATATCATGGTTTGCTCACAAATACGTCATATCATGGATGTACAAACTGCATTTCACGTTGACTTTAACGTCAATAAAGCTTCACTGACACGTTCATTGGCTCACAGAGAAAAGAAAGAAAGAAAGAAAGAAATCTTTAAATCCAGCTCAATTTCAGTGAGATTAAAACATCTTCATAACAACAATCATATTTCTGCTTGAAGTAAAATAAGACAGAGGAACGTTCATACAATCTATTCTTCATTTACATTCAAATAAGCGGATAAAAATCAAAAAAGAAAACCAATGGTTGGAAAATGTCATTTATCGGCTCAAGAATTCTTTTGATTTAGTATTTGAGACTATGAAGAATATCTCATCCACATCTTTGTGGAAGTCATGGATGGCCAGTCTTAAATTGAATTGGTCCTCTCTCTCGCTCTCTCTCTCTTCACCACACCAGTGTTTTGGGATGATAAATGTGAACGATAGAGTCTCTAGGAGCCATATGGCATTTCCTGTGCACATCTGAGAGCCGGACTGTGTCCAGAACAGAAGGCAGCTGCTTCACCGTCCAGCCAGAGAGAGAGAGAGAGCGAACACACTGAGAGTTCATATCAAGAAACACACACACGTTTGTTTTTAGTTTTTAGATGACCACTGCAACACAGGACTGACCATTTAAAAGACAGCAAAACAGCTATATATTTTATAATGGTGTCCAGATGGCTTCAAGAATGCCAGCAGAGGAATAACAGACATTTAGCAGAGATTCAGACACACCTTGATGCCTCCCACACACTGACCTCTGTTGACCTCTAGGGTTCAACCGCAGATGTATTTCTGACCCTGAGAGAGACGAGACCCCAAACCAAGCAAACCAAAACTCTTCACAGGCACGCGAAGGAGCGTCTTTAAAACAATCACACTAAACGGATTCTACACGGATTTCCAGGATATATTTATGCGTGCCAAACATGAACTACTCAAGAACTAAAAGGCATTTTACTGAAAAAAGAAAGATCAGCTCACATAAAACAGCCTCAATAAATGTGTTTTTATATATCTACATCAGAGCCCATGATTCGATCAATGAACAAGCTTGTTAAGTTAATACGCCGCGTCCTGCTGGATGTGACAAAAGTAGAGCGCTGTAAAAGACTCGAGTGTGTTTTACTGACCTGCTGAATGTGAGAGACAACAGAGACACGGACGCTCTATTTGTGTCCACACTGTACAACAGCAACCGCATATTTTACAGTTCATGGGATCTTTTGAGTCAAAAATGATAAGGAATCTGAATTACTTGCAACTACTGTACATAAAAATCCCCTAAATGTTGTACCAACTACTCAACTGAACAAGGAATGATAGACTGAACATTATTGATGAAATGTCGAGATTATAACTTGCATTTCTGAGAAACAAAAGTCTGAATTGTGATGTAAACTCACAAGTGCAAGAAATAAAGTCTAAAAAGTCTAAAAGCTAAAAAGTCACCTTTTTTTAATTCAATGGTGGAAACAAGCTTCCATTGATATTAGGGGTGTGCAATATTGATAAAAATGTTATCTCTACATTTTCTGATATTTTGTCGATAACAGTCATTAGAAGTGTTTCATATTCTTCAGTGGTCACTTCACAGCATTGACAGAAATGAACTTTTCTACTACGAGGCTATATGTTCCCTTAAACAGATTTAATAATAAAAAATAAAAAAAAATCTACTTTAAATATAAAACTAAAGCCGCAAGTATGTGGCAGCAAGTCACTGTCTTAATGAGTGAGTCATTGAATCATTCACTCAAACAATTCATTAGAACGGCTGAGTCATTTAGTTCATTAAACTGATTCGTTCAAAACGCAGATTCATTCAGTAATGAAGCACTGCTATGTGGAGCTCAGAGAAGCAAAACAGACATTTTCGTTGACAAATATTGACAATATTATGCCTAAAATGTAACTCAAAATGTTAACTTATTGTTTACTGAACTATTTCATAACATCAAAATGACATTCGCAATCATGTCATATATATATATATAAACAATTTCATTTTTGAATTGAAGGTTGAGCATCACTGTGTTCCAAACCCTGGTGAGCTGCCTACATAGACCGCACCTGATTCTGCCTTCTAAGTGGTCAGTTTTGGTCAGTTTCTTCTTGCTTCACAGATTAGATGATCTCAGAATGCTGTATGCTGCTTATGAAGGGAGCTGCCTATGTAGTCTGATTAATCAAATTAATTGTTGAGAACTATTGACTTAACACAAATTCATGCATTCATATTTTTAGATTCTCTCAACTGCACTGAAAAAAAAGTCGGAATTGTGAGATATCAAGTCGGAATTGCGAGATATCAAGTCAGAACTGTGAGTTATAAAGTCGGAATTGCGAGATATCAAGTCGGAATTGCGAGATATCAAGTCGGAATTGCGAGATATCAAGTCAGAACTGTGAGTTATAAAGTCGGAATTGCGAGATATCAAGTCGGAATTGCGAGATATCAAGTCGGAATTGCAAGATATCAAGTCAGAACTGTGAGTTATAAAGTCGGAATTGCGAGTGTAAAAAGTCAGAATTGCAAAATATAAAGTCAGAATTGCGAGATATAAAGTCGGAATTGCGAGACATCAAGTCGGAATTGCGAGATATAAAGTCAGAATTGCGAGATATCAAGTCGGAATTGCGAGATATAAAGTCGGAATTGCGAGATATAAAGTCAGAATTGTATGATATAAAGTCATTAAAGTCACCTGTTCTATGTGTTTTTCTGGTTGAATATCCAATTGTCGCTGTGTTCCAAACCCTAGTGAGCTGCCTACATAGACAGCACCTGATGCTGCCTTCTAAGTGACCTTCTTTTGGTCAGTTCCTTCTTGCTACACAGATTAGATGATCTCAGAATGCTGTATGCTGCCTATGAAGGGAGCTGCCTATGTAGTCTGTACTGTAAAAAATTAATTGTTGAGAACTATTGACTTAACACAAATTCATGCATTCATATTTTTAGATTCTCTCAACTGCACTGACAAAATTATATTTATTTATTTTTTATTTTTTTATTTTTTTTCCCAGTTCTCGACAATTAATTTTTCATAGGCAGCATACAGCATTCTGACATCATCTAACGAAGCAAGAAGGAACTGGCCAAAAGAAGGTCACTTAGAAGGCAGCATCAGGTGCGGTCTATGTAGGCAGCTCACTAGGGTTTGGAACACAGCGACGCTCAACCTTCAATTCATTACCAGTAATGACGAGAAACCAGCCAAACGAACAACAGGAGGAAATAAAGTCTAATTAACATTCACAAAATGTGTCACGCCACATGAGTCTATTATTATTATTGAAGAACTAATAGCATAATTCAGCTATATGATGATTATGAAGAGAGAGAAAGACAGACTGAATGAGAAACAGAAAATGAGGAGATGTGAGTGTGAGACGAGGTCAGGTTGGGTCATGATGGGCGTCTGGACTAATTTCTGTGTGTTTTACACCCTCTAATTAAAGCTGTAGGGTGCGAGTACATGACGGGTGTGAGTAAGTGTGTCAGTGAACTACCTACAGCAGAGCTTCTCTATTATTTTCCTTCATGGACTTCAGATTTTACAAATTTGTTTATCGCACAAAGGTCAAAATCACACCTCTGATGGGCTCCTTTACGCGTGTGTGCCCTGTCATGATTGCGAATGTCATTTTGATGTTATAAAATGGTTCAGCAAACAATAAGTTAACATTTTGAGTTACATTTTAGGCACAATATTGTCAATATTTGTCAATGAAAATGTCTGTTTTGTTTCTCTGAGCAACACACCGCACCATTACTGAATGAATCTGCATTTTGAATGAATCAGTTTAGTGAATGATTCAATGACTCACTCATTAAGCCACCTACTGGCAGTTTTAGTTTTATATTTATAGTAGAATTTATTTATTTTTTAAATAAAATCTGTTTAAGGGGATAAATATCTATGGGAGCTTGTTTCCACCATTGAATAAAAAAATAAACATAAAATAAAGGTAAACTGCGACTTTATTTCTTGCAATTGCGAGTTTATATCTCACAATTCTGACTTTTTCCCCTCAGGGGAAATTGCATGCAATTGCATGAAAAAAGTGGCAAAACTTTTACATTTTTAATCTGTGTTTGAAACTAGCTTCCATTAATATCTATATATTTAAAGAATATCAATCTTGGCAGCCAAATTATGCACATTTCGCATTGTTTTCTCCGTGACACAGAACAGACCCGTAACTCTGAATATTCCTCTCTTGATTTCAGTTTTCCTTGTCAAAATGCGAAAAATGTCATTCCTCTTCTGGAAGGGTTACAGAGCCTAACCTGTAGATGTCTGGAGTAATCAAGCAATTAACCTCTGCTAGAGAGGAGGAAAAGAAAAATAAAGACACGGATGGAGAGAGTGATTCCTCACTGCGACTCTCACAGGGATTTGAAACTAATCCTGAAACGCAGACAGTGAATAACAGCCGTCTTAACCCAGCAGCTCACCTACACTCTAATCCCACACATAACTCAAACACATTCAGATTTATACATCACTATAAGTCCTAAAATTAATCTGAATTAAGCCTCCATGAATGAACTCATCCGATAAGATCACACACCTTTCGGTTTCGGCAGTTTTCCGAGGAATTGCTCCAGCAGCTGTCGTTATTCATGCGTTTATAGTTATTTCTGTTCATCGACACTAACGTTCACCATCGCAGCGTTTGTGTCAGTAAAGCGGCCGTTGTTCTTCATTGTTGTTTCATCCTCACATTCATTAGCGTTTGGCTTTATTTAATCTAGTCGGGTTTGTAACACTCTAATCTCGGCCTGCTTCATCCGTGCCAAGAATGTGGCGATAAACACTGCTGTTTGAAGAACAACAGCTGAACAAACATCACGACATCACACTAATTCTCCTCGTCAAAGAACGCGCCAGTTCTCGTTCACGTCCCACATTTTCATTGGTGTCTGTCACACACACATACAACTCAAATCCACCCTTAAAAGAAAAGGAAAAGCATTATTTGCTCGCTTTATGCATCATTTGTATATTTGAAGTCGCCAAAGGGAGGTTTAGTCAGATTTAACACACTTCTAGAGAACCCACACGCTCAAAATTTCTTGTAATTAAATTCCTTAATTAAATCTCATTTATGCTGAGCTTTTGCTGTCGCTGTGAGTGTCTTTTCTTTGGTCTCCTCGCTTCGTTCAGCTGCTTTTTAGTCTCAGATGAACCGCTTCTAAACTGTCTGTTACTGGAAATAAAAATAACGAGAGCTTTCTAAACATTACTCATATCTGACTGGATTTACCGTTTAAATGTTTGGAGTCAGTAGGATGAAAGATATGAATACTTTTATTCATCAAGGTCACATGAAATTAATCAAAAGTGGCAGTAAAGACATTTATAATGTTACAAAAGGTTTCTATTACAAATAAATGCTGTTCAGAACTATTCGTATCAGCATTTTAGAATGATTTCCGGAGGATTGTGTGACATTTTAGGCACAATATTGTCAATATTTGTCAACAAAAATGTCTGTTTTGTTTCTCTGAGCTCCACACAGCGGTGTTTCATTACTAAATGAATCTGCATTTTGAACGAATCAGTTTAATGAATGATTCAATAACTCAGCCGTTCGAATTAATTGTTTGAGTGAATGATTCAATGACTCACTCATTAGGACAGTGACTTGCTGCCACCTACTGGTGGTTTTAGTTTTATATTTAAAGTCTAATTAGATTTTTTAAAAATACAATCAAAAAATAAAGGGGACAAAAATTGCCTCGTAGTAGAAAAGTCAATTTCTGTTAATGCTGCGAACTGACAAAAGTATATTGATACTTTTACATTAAAATTGATCAATTTTAAAATTGATTTATAATGTTACAAAAGGTTTCTATTTCAAATAGATGCTGTTCTTTTGAACTTTATATCATGGATATGTATTCTTTTGAACTATTCATATCAGCATATTAGAATGATTTCTGAAGGATCATGTGACATGTAACATTTTGAGTTACATTTTAGGCACTACTAAATGAATCTGCATTTTGAACTAATCATTTTAATGAATGATTCAATGACTCAGCCGTTCGAATTAATTGTTTGAGTGAATGATTCAATGACTCACTCATTAGGACAGTGACTTGCTGCCAACTACTGGTGGTTTTAGCTTTATATTTAAAGTATAATTTGATTTTTTTTAAATAAAAAAAAAAAATAATAATAAGGGGACAAATTAATTAATTAATTAAAATTAATCAAAAAAGTGACAGTAAATATATTTATAATGTTACAAAAGGTTTCTATTTCAAATAGATGCTGTTCTTTTAAACTTTATATCATGGAAATGTACTCTTTCTAACTATTCATATCAGCATATTAGAATGATTTCTGAAGGATCATGTGACACTGAAGACTGGAGTAATGATGCTGAAAATTCAGCTTTGATCACAGATATAAATTACATTTTACAATATATTCACATAGAAAACAGCTATTTTAAATCATAATAATATTTCACAATATGTAATTTTTAATGTATAATGTATTTTTGAGCATGAGAGATTTCTGTCAAAAACATTCAAACATTTTACCGACCCCAAACCTTTGAATGGTAGTGCAAATGCTGAACAGACTTTATAATAAGTCAAAAGTCAGACTACAGTAGACTCGCAGCTTTCAAACATCTCAACCTCCGATCCTGACAGAGGGTTTTATTACTCGAGAAGAGCAGAGAGAGCGTCAGAGAGACACTGAAGTATCTAATAGAGAGAGATGATATAGCAGCAGGATCACCGCTGGATCTCGAGTGCTTTGATAAAGTCCACAGCAGCGGGACACTTCAGTGTGTCTCTCCATCATCACCACACTTCATCTGCTGTCTGTCGACTCTCTGAGACCCTCTTCACACTTCTATAACCCTGAATGCACAGCAAAAGTGTTAAAAATGAGATCTTACACACTTACTGCCATGCTACTTGCATGCTAAAGTCACTTATCTGCTCTGTAGATGTGGTTCAGGTCCTTTATTTAAAGATTTTTTTACCTGTTTTAACATCTACGATCAATAGGATCTGAAAGCAGGTTTTGACAGACACGTATCACTCATTTCACACCAGCATTTACCCTTGAATGACATCAATAATAGAGCAAAAAGGATAGAAGGCTTACAGGCATCTATCTTCTGTCTCTCAGTTTGATTTTCACATTAGAAACACGCCTGACTGACGTCACCGTTCGGTTTGAGTGAAAGCTGCTTCTGAACTCAGGTGTTCACATCAATGAAGCGCACCTGAGTCTGCTTGAAAGCAAGGCTTTGAATTGAATGAAAGCAATCCAGCCTAATTTGTGTAAATGAAGCACTATTGATGAAATATAATTAGCCCATCAGAGAGTAATGCATTACCGCTCTCCTTAAGCGAACTATATTCTTCAATCTCCTCGAGGCCGCAGCAGACAGACGTTGTTCTGTGCATGTAAATCTTTGGAAGAGAAGATTCAAAAACATGAAGGAACTATTTTTTGTTAAGTGTTGAATCATTGCCAGAGACATTCTCACAAAAAAAAATCAACAATATGTAACTTTTTTGAAAGTTTCAGATCAATTTCTCTCCCTTAAAGGCTGATAGTACACTCTAAGAACAATGTTGGCTCTACAAAAAAAAAAAAAAAAAAAAAAGAACGCAACAGTTTGCATCAATTTTTTTTTTGAGTTATGACAACTGAGTGAATTTATTTTATTCTAAACCATTCTTTTACAATTGTTTCTATGATTAATTTTTCGTGCTTTTCAACCTTTTTTTCACACTTCTCTGTAAAGCAACATTAGCAAAAATGAATAAATAACTGCAGTGTCACGACGGACAGATGGATGGATGATAGAATAACGGATGGATGGATAGAACGACGCATGGATGGATGGATGGATGGATGGATGGAACAAAGGATGGATGGATGGATGGATGGATGGAACAACAGATGGATGGATGGAACAACGGATGGATGGATGGATGGATGGATGGATGGATGGAACAACGGATGGATGGATGGATGGATGGATGGATGGATGGATGGATGGATGGATGGATGGATGAACAGACAGATGGATGATAGAACGATGGATGGATGAATAGATCTATGGATAGATTGATGGATGGATAAATCGACGGATGGATGGGTGGAATGACAGACGGATGGATGGATGGATAGAATGACAGATGGATAGAACGACAGATGGATGAATAGATCTATGGATAGATTGATGGATGGATAAATCGACGGACGGATGGATGGATGGATGATGGATGGATGATTGATGGATGATGGATGGATGGATGAACAGACAGATGGATGATAGAACAATGGATGGATGGATGGATGGATGAACAGACAGATGGATGATAGAACGATGGATGGATGAATAGATCTATGGATAGATTGATGGATGGATAAATCGACGGATGGATGGGTGGAATGACAGACGGATGGATGGATGGATAGAATGACAGATGGATAGAACGACAGATGGATGAATAGATCTATGGATAGATTGATGGATGGATAAATCGACGGACGGATGGATGGATGGATGATGGATGGATGATTGATGGATGATGGATGGATGGATGAACAGACAGATGGATGATAGAACGATGGATGGAGGGATGGATGGATGGAATGACAGATGATAGAATGACAGATGGATGAATAGATCTATGGATAGATTGATGGATGGATAAATCGACGGACGGATGGATGATGATGGAATGACAGATGGATGGATGGATGGAACGATGGAACGCTGGCTGGATGGATGGATGGACGGATGGATGATGGATGGATGGATGGATGGAACAATGGACGGATGGATGGATGGATGGATGGATGGATGGAATGACAGATGGATGAATAGATCTATGGATAGATTGATGGATGGATAAATCGACGGACGGATGGATGGAATGACAGACGGATGGATGGATGGATGGATGGATGATAGAATGACAGACGGATGGCTGGATGGATGATGGAACGATGGATGGATGGATGGATGGATGGATGGATGGATGGATGGACGGACGGATGGATGGATGGATGGATGGATGGATGATGGATGGATGATTGATGGATGATGGATGGATGGATGGATGATAGAATGACAGACGGATGGCTGGATGGATGATGGAACGATGGATGGATGGATGGATGGATGGATGGATGGATGGATGGATGATGGATGGATGATTGATGGATGATGGATGGATGGATGAACAGACAGATGGATGATAGAACAATGGATGGATGGATGGATGGATGGATGAACAGACAGATGGATGATAGAACGATGGATGGATGGATGGATGGATGGATGGAATGACAGATGGATAGAACGACAGATGGATGAATAGATCTATGGATAGATTGATGGATGGATAAATCGACGGACGGATGGATGGATGGATGGATGGATGGATGGAATGACAGATGGATGGATGGATGGAACGATGGAACGCTGGATGGATGGATAGATGGATGGATGGATGAATAGAACAATGGATGGACGGATGGATGGATGGATGGATGGATGGATGGATGGATGGATGGATGGATGGATGGATGGAATGACAGATGGATGGATGGATGGATGGAACGATGGAACGCTGGATGGATGGATGGATGGATGGATGAATAGAACAATGGATGGACGGATGGATGGATGGATGGATGGATGGATGGATGGATGGAACAATGGACGGATGGATGGATGGATGGATGGAATGACAGATGGATAGAACGACAGTCTCAGTCCTCACAGTGGAGCTCACGCCTCGAGCTCCAGAGCCAAACAACACAACGTGAGGAAAGACCTGCGGAGGCCGGAGGCTCGGAAAAAACGAAGCAAGTGGAACTGTTTTCTTTGCGGAATGAAATCTGGAAAAGCTGGGAAAACATGTTGATTGTTGATGGTGATGACAGAACGGCTGAATTCAATTAAACCGGAAGCGCTCTTGACGAACACACGGGATCATGTCCAGCCGCAGGTGAGTCACATGCGTTCGGATCGACTTACATAGACGTCTGCGCTCCCTAATGTCCCACAAACCACCGCGTAAGCTGAATGTAACCGAGGCACTTAAATGAGGAAACTCCATCAACATTTATTTTCCGTGAAATAACGTTAACCGAAGGGTAAATCCACCTTGACCTTGTTTGCAGTGGTTTGACGCTGATGCAATCGTGAGTAATCAGTTTGGATGGATCAGGAACCGCTCTGGCAGGTGTTGAAATGTGGCCGAGGTCCTTGTGGACGTGTGAGCCTCGGTCGCCCAAAATACGAGAACACGGCAGACTTTTATGGGCAAACCAATAAACCTCCACCCAGCTGTCCGACTGCTGCTTTCACCCAGCTAATAAAACACTGATTCTGTCCCACAATCCTCTCTGGTGAGGTGTGTGTGAGTTCAAGCCAAGCATGAAGGAGCCACTGCTCTCCACAACACCCGCCTCAAATATCTCCTGCATATCTGACGGATCATTTACTGTGAGCATGAAACCGTCTCTGGAGTGAGTTCTGCTTCAGATTTCAATTTAGTGATATTATTACATATATTCATTTAATAGTATTTACAGTATGATTATTAAAATGATTAATATTATATATATATATATATATATATATATATATATACTACAACAATTTTGGCAAAATGAAATATATTAATAAAAATATTATATTATAAATATTGTATTAAAATATTCTTAAATCTTACTATTTAATTTTCTTATTTTTTATCTTACAGTGAAATATTACAACATAAATATTGCTTATTTTAGTATTTTAATTTATTAACAATAATAATAATTTTATTTTACAGTATTATAATTATAATTATAGTAATATTGATATTTAATCACGTAATATTTGCATAATATTTCAATTTAGTGATATATATATATATACTATTTATTTATTATTATTAATGTTAATATTATATATTATTCATAATATTCTTATTAATAATATTATATGTTATATATAACTACAACAATTTGGGCAAAATTTAATATATATTTAATATAAGTATTTTATTATAAATATTCTTAATTTCATTTTTTTAATTTTCTTATTTTGATCTTAGAGTGAAACATTACAAAATAAATATTCATTATTTTTGCATTTTTATGTATTATTATTATTAATAATAATAATTTTATTTTAGAGTATTATAGTTAAATTAATATTGATATATAATCACATAATATTTGCTTAATATTTCAATTTAGTGATATTATTATATTAATTTAATAGTATTTACAGTATATTTTACATATTTTACAGTATGATTATATTAATATTATTAATAATATTCTTATTAATAATATTACATATTATTATATATAATTACAACAATTTTGGCTAAAATAATTATATTAAATATAAATATTATAAATATTTCAAAACATTTTTTATTTATTTTTATCCTACAGTGAAATATTACAACAGAAATATTTTTTTATATTTTAATTTATTAATAAAAAATTTATTTTACAGTACTGTAATTATCATTATTGTAATATTGATATATAATAATAAAAAAATAACAGAAAAAAATGCAATTAAGATTTTTTTTTTCCTCCAAATCATACAGCCCTTACGAATATTTGAATATTACGAATATTATTTTGTTCCACTTTTGTACGTCACTTTGGACAAAAGTGTCCGCTAAATGCATAAACATCGTGTAAATGTAAATAACGTTTTGCAATATAATAATCACACTAAGCCATATTGCAACCCTATCATTTATGAGAAAAATAAATGTCTCAAACTGTGCTCGGCTTTACCAATTAACAATTTAACAATTCTTATTAAATTCTCAAATGATCAGAGCTGTAATCCATAAACTCTACTGGAAGTCAATCCATGAGTCCAATCTGAATGAACCGGATCCTCTTCAGCCATGAAAGAGCATCACAGTGTGTGTTTCTCAACGACAAAACAATGTCTTTCCCACTTCGAGGAAACGTGACTGTAAGTGTGAGAGACGCGAGTGTCTCGAGGGAGCAAACGAACAACAAAGCAGCATGTGCGTCCTCCTCCGTCATATTTGATGTGCAGCTGGATCCGTGTGGGAGATATCAAACACACACACACACACACGTCTATTAACACAGAACAAAACTACAGACAATACAGCACTTGTTTAACATCTAAATGATCTTTTCCTCTCCTGTTCCAATTACAGAGCTGAATAAAGCTGTTCATCACGACAGACGCACCTTCACCTGAGCCGCGCCGTGTGACGTATACTGTGTGACGGTCACAATGAGTCAGCTGGGACAGATTTGATTTTATTATAGCATTTAGACTGAGACATACATCCATGCTGCTTTATATTGCTTTATATAAGATAAGAACACATATGTAATGAAAATAGGCCTAAAGTTAACTAACTTCACTGTTCAGAACCACTGTTTAATCTTTTGAAACCTAATAAACATTATTTTGTGAAATGCTTTGACTGAAAAGTGCTATATATACTTATATATATATATATATATATATATATATATATATATATATATATATATATATAGTATATAATCAATTATTTTTATATATATATATATATATATATTAATTTAATAGTATTTACATTATATTTTACATATTTTACAGTATTATTATTTTTAGTATTATAAATATTCTATATTAATAATATTTTTAATAATATTATATATATATATATATATATATATATATATATATATATATATATATATATATATATATATATATATACAACAATTTTGGCAAAAATTAAATATATTTAATATAAATATTATATTAAAATATTCTTAAAATCTTACTTTGTAATTTTTTTTATTTTTATCTTATAGTAAAATATTACAACAGAAATATTGCTTATTTTTTGTATTTTAATAATAATTTTATTTTACAGTATTATAATTATAGTAATATTGATATATAATCACATATTTGCTTAATATATATATATATACATACATATTAATTTAATAGTTTTTACAGTATATTTTACATATTTTACAGTATGATTGTTATTATTATTATTAATTATATATATATATATATATATATATATATATATATATATATATATATATATATATATATATATATATATATATATATATATAATAGTCTTATTAATAATATTATATATTATTTTATATAGCTACTACAATTTTGGCAATATTCCTTATTTTTTATATTATTATATAAAAAATAATAATATAATATATTAATATATTATTATATATAATAAGATATTATTTATATATTATTTTTACTATATTTATATATTATTATTATTATTATTATTATTATTATTATTAATAGCATTATTTTACAGTACTATTATAATTATAATTATACTAATAGTATGTTTGGTTTTTTACATTTTAAATCGCAATCACAAATTTTACCAGGAAAAATTGCAATTAAATTTTTTTTTTACTCCAAATCATATAGCCCTTATGAATATTTGAATATTACAAATATCATTTTATTCCCCTTTTGTAAGTAATTGTATATATATAAAACGACCACAGTTTTTGGAGGTCGTTGCGTTTGAGATCCTCAGATTCCGTCACTTGTTCTAGTTCCCGTCACTCCACACTCCCCGTATTAGAGGCACTTGAATGATTTAAAGGCACTGGAAGAGGCTCTTGAGCGTCTCGTTAGCAGGACGTGTCGGTGATGATGTCCGAGCCTCTGCCGCAGGACGGGTGGAGCTGCGCCCCATCAGAAGGGGTTCTGGGTAAACATGAGCTCCAGAGATCAGGCTGTTGTCGTCTGTTATCTCCCACATGTCCCAGTGATCTGCCGGGGGCCGGGCGGACATTTGATCACACAGATGCCCCTGCTAAGTATGCGATAAGCATCGTCTGCCCGCGAGGAATGCCAATCAGCGCGTGCCCTTCAGAGTCTCTCTCTGTTTCCCCATCAGCTCACTCACATTGTCCTGATTCAACTCAGCTCATGTGTAATCTGACGAGTGTCAGTGTGGTAAAGCACACGCATGAGCCTCGACTCACAGGAATGAACGGACAAAAGAGAAAACAGACAAACTTACTGTGATCGGATATTTGTGTCTTTCTTTGAATCTCATATTGCTGCTGCTTTGAGGCTAAAATCACGCAGATAAAGCAGCTCTCAGTAAGATGGACAGAAAATTGGTTCAAAAGTGCGTTTAATTGAAATGAAACTGAAATTGTGATATGGCTTAGTGCGATTTAATTAAATAAATATATGCGCTGCATGTTTCAGAGTGAGGAATGACACTGTTCTTTTACACGCAAGCAGCTTATGAGCTACATTTGAACCACAGTTCAATAAAATTATTATTTTTTATTAAATATTTTAAAAATCTTATTTTTAATTTTCTTGAAAATATATTTTAGTGAAATATTATAATAAAAACGTACCTTAATTTGTTTATATTTCTTTTTGCTATATTTTAAATTTGTAGTAATAATAATAATTTAATTTTACAGTATTATTATTATTTATTATTATTATAGTAATATTCGTAATATTACTATAATAATAATATTCTTAAAATATTAAATTTTCTTTAAAAATATAGGAATTTAAAAAAAATAAAAATTCTCTTAAAAAAATATTTTAATTAAATATTACAAAGAAATATACCTTAATTTGTTTATATTCCTTATTGTTATATTTTAAATTAGAAGTAATAATAATTTAATTTTACAGTACTATTATTATTAATTATTATTATTATAGTAATATTTGTAATATTACTATAATAATAATAATATTCTTAAAATATTAAATTTTCTTAAAAAATTAAAAAAATATTTTAGTGAAATATTATAATAGAAATATTCATTATTATTATTATTATTGTAATATTATGAATATTACTATAATAATTTTGTTAAAATATTTAATTTTCTTAAAAATATATTTAAGTGAAATATTACAATAGAAATATTCTTCAATAATTTGTTTTTATTACTTATTTTTATATTTGATTTTTATATTTTATAGAGTAATTATAATTACAATTATATAATTATAATAATAATTATTTTATTTTACAGTATTATTTTTTATTATTATAATAGTAATATTCTTAATATTACTATAATATAAATTTTCTTAAAATAATTAATTTTCTTAAAAAAATATATAAATTAAAAAAAATCTTAAAAATATATTTTAGTGAAATATTACAATATAAATATTCCTTAATTTGTTTATGTTTTGTTTATTCCTTATTTTTATATTTAGTACTAATAATAACAATAATAATAATTTTATTTTACAGTATTATTATTATCATTATAGTAATATTGATATATAATATTGATATAATAATAAATTGTGTAGCTTTACAGACCTAGAGATTTTTTTTTTAATTGCAAACCATTTTCTTCAGAAAAATTACAGCTTGAATCATGCAACCCTACTCTAAAATAAAGTATCAAAAAGCATCACATTTTGCCAATATAAATGACTCTCGTCAACTCTGTAAATGCGTTCACACTGAAGTCCTGAACTGAAGTCAAATCTCTTTCAGCACAACCAATAATGAACTTCATTATAACTTTTTGCAATTTAATAATCACACTAGATCGCAATTTCACAATGAAAATCACACTAATTTAGATGGTACTGCCAGATCCAAAAAACACTGGAATTACTCGTCTGTTAGAGTTCACAAACACACAAAACCACCAGCAGACACTGTCACTGCAGAGAGAACCAGGCCAGCGCTTCCTAAATGCTCTCTCCGCACCGTTTGGAGAGTTTCCAGACATGAATTACAGGTTGCTAGGTGCATAAAAGCCTTTGATTCAAACGAAATGAGTTTCTCCATCCTGTAGCACTCAAACTCCACCAGCCGACGCCTCAATTATTACAGAGATTAAAGCTCGTTTATTCTGTTTGCTGGTGCAACAAAGCAACACTGATTCAACTAACGGTGGGAGATCTGTTTGACCAAACAATGGTTGACGGGGGGTCATTATTTTTGCAAATCGGCTTGTTGCGGTACATTTACATTCACGCATTTGTCCAAAGCAAATTACATTGCATTTAAAGGATTAGTTCACTTCAGAATTAAAATTTCATCCAAGATGTTCATGTTCATTGAAAAGAAATCGAAAAACATTCCAGGATTTTTCTCCATATAGTGGACTTCACTGGGGTTCAACGGGTTGAAGGTCCAAATGTCAGTTTCAGTGCAGCTTCAAAGAGCTCTAAATGATCCCAGACGAGGAATAAGAGTCTCATCTAGAGAAACCATCAGACATTTTCTAAAAAAAATAAACATTATATACTTTATAACCACAAATGCTCATCTTGCACTGCTCTGTGATGCTCCACGCATGACGTAATCATGTTGGAAAGCTCACACGTGACGCAGGCGGAAGTACTGATCCAGTTGTTGGTCTCAGTGTTCTTCTCGTCTGATACTCAATTATCAA
This sequence comes from Megalobrama amblycephala, assembly GCF_018812025.1. Taxonomy (NCBI): domain Eukaryota; kingdom Metazoa; phylum Chordata; class Actinopteri; order Cypriniformes; family Xenocyprididae; genus Megalobrama; species Megalobrama amblycephala. The sequence continues at coordinate 1,342,206 of NC_063055.1, read as the reverse complement.
ATCTGATAAATAAGATGGAGTGAAGCCATGCAGAGATTTATACACTAATAAAAGAAGCTTAAAATCAATCCTAAACTGTACAGGAAGACAATGTAGAGAGACCAAGAGCAGAGTGATGTGTTCATGTTTTTAATATGCATGCCTTCTGCAGCCGTATGATAGGCTTGACTAATACCCTTATATAACGAATTACAGTAATCAAGTCTTGATGATATAAGAGCATGTATTGCAATTTCGAGACTCTTAAATGTCAGACATAATTTCATTTTAGCCAGATTTGTAAAATAAAAAAAAACTTGACTTTACCACATGATTTATCTGTATGTTCAACTTCAGGGAGTTATTAATATTAACACCCAAGTTTTTAACAGTTTTTAAAGTTTTTAGTGTTAAAGTTTTTAACACTAGTCGAAAATATATAAAAAATATATTTTAGTGAAATATTACAATATAAATATTCCTTAATTTGTTTATATTCCTTAATTTTATATTTTAACGTAGTAATAATAATACTTATAATAATAATTTTATTTTACAGTACTATTATTATTATTACTTTTATTATTATTATAGCAATAATCCTAATATTAATATAATAATTTTTTTTTTTTTTAAATATATAAAATTTTCTTAAAAATATATTTTAGTGAAATATTACAATAGAAATGTTCCTTAATTTGTTTATATTCCAATTTTAATGTTTTAAATTAGTAATAATAATAATACTAATAATAATAATTTTATTTTACAGTACTATTATTATTATTATTATAGCAATAATCCTAATATTATTATAATAATGATTTTATGATTTTTCTTAAAAAATTTACATTTTAAAAAAATATTACATTTTCTTAAAAAAATAAACATTTTTAAAAAATATTACATTTTCTTAAAAATATATTTTAGTGAAATATTAAAATAGAAATGTTCCTTAATTTGTTTATATTCCTTATTTTTATATTTTAACTTAGTAATAATAATAATAATAATAATAATTTTATTTTACAGTATTATTATTATTATAGTAATAATCCTAATATTGCAACAATAATAATTTTCTTAAAATATTTAATTAAAAATATATTTTAGTGAAATATTACAATACAAATATTCCTTAATTTGTTTATATTCCTTATTTTTATATTTTAACTTAGTAATAAATAATAATAATAATAATAATTTTATTTTACATTCGATTATTATTATTATTATTATTATTATAATCCTAATGTTACAATAATAATAATTTACTTAAAATATTTAATTTTCTTAAACATTATTTAAATTTAAAAAAAATATATTTAATTTTTAAAAAAATATATTTTAGTGAAATGTTAAAATACAAATATTCCTTGGTTTATTTATATTCCTTATTTTATTTTTTTAATTTAATAATAATAATAATAATTATATAATAATATAAATAATAATAATATTTTTATTTTACAGTACTATTATTTATTATTATTATTGTTATAGTAATATTCCTAATATTATTATGATAATAATTTTCTTAAAATATTTAATTATCTTTAAAAAATATATACTTTTTTTAATATTTAATTTTCTTTTTAAAAAATTTACATTTTCTTAAAATATTTAATTTTAGTGAAATATTAGGAATATAAATATTCCTTAATTTGTTAATATTTTGTTTATTCCTTATTTTTATATTTTAATTTAGCCATAATAATAATAATTCCCCAGTAAAGTCCACCATATGGAGAAAAATCCTGGAATGTTTTCCTCAAAAACCTTCATTTCTTTTCGACTGAAGAAAGAAAGACGTAAACATCTTGGATGACACGGGGGTGAGTAAATGATCAGGACATTTTCACTCAGAAGTGAACGAATCCTTGATCAGTGCATGCATTCCCTGGGAATCGACGGCATGACCTTCGCCACACTCTGCAGTTTGCGCTACAGAAATAACACACAGATATACAGGGAAACACGCTGTCATGCACAGACACACACACTCGGACATATTCCCATCCTGAACTCTCTCACACACGCTCACTACCTCTTTTCTGGACAGTTCTTTTACAGCACATACAAGAGCACTTGTGGCAATCCGGAGACTGAAAGCTCACGTTCATTATGCAGGAATTCTTTTGTTCTTCTAAACTCGTTTAGCGCTGGCGTCACTCCCGCAGGTTAATCGAGCCGCGCAATTAAACTCCAGAGAACCTTTGCTGGAGATTTCTTTAGGTTCGAGCCATTCAGGGACCTTTGCAAAATCTCAAAAGCGTCCCAAACCAATGTTTAGAGGATCTCTGGGGAACAGGAGGATGTGTGGGAGTGAGGGAGCGACGCTCCTGAATGCCATAATGGAAACTCGCTGCTTTGCCATCTCGCCTTAATGCTGCAAAACTCCATAAAATTAAAGGTTCCCAGTGCCGGGGGAGCCATTAATATTTATAATGCCAGGCACATGGAAAAGAAAATAATTCAATTGAAACACTAGCAAAAGGCCAAAAAATGTTAAAACTGGAAAAAGGGAAATGATCATAAAGAAAAATAGCCAGAGTTCTAATTTGTTCCTAATAACTGACTCACACTTTCGCGATTCTCCCGAGAGCCAATTACTGGAGAAAGAAACAGCATAAACCGCCGTCCGCTTTGATTCACCGTAGACATTTAACAGTCTATAAACACTATCGGCTGATCCGCAAACCTCCACACAAACTATCGGCTAAACCTGCAATCTTTCGCTCTGAAGTGTGAGCGCCCGGCAGGCCTGACGTCACGTGTGAACGGCGTGTGTAACGAGGAGGAGGCCTCTGAACGCAGGAGGTAATTGGTAATTGGATGCTATTAGAGCCTCCAGCTGAGTTCACCTCTGAGCTCTGCAGCTTTGCATTCGGCTCGCGACTTCACGGATCAGTGGAAGCAGCGGCGCAGGCGGCGTGTTGCGCTCACAGGTGCGTCTGTGGAATGCTGATGCACACATGCAAACACACACACACACACACACACACACACTCTCGCTCATGTGTTGGTCAGGCTGATGCATATTTGATGCTGCTGGATTTCTGATTTGTCTTCGCTCATCACAAAGGAGACTCAAAGAGCTTCTGTCTCTGCCAGACGAGACACATTTAACCGTGTGGTTTACGCTCCAAAAGCTAAGAGAACTGTTTATTAAAACATGTAAAGCTACATAAAGCTGGATTTGACTCGCTGTATACTGAAAAACAAATACTGTGTGAAACGGTGTGCAGTACGCAACAATTATTTAACACAGTACTGTATATCGCTGTCACATGACCTCATTATGTGCATGATGAATTTGTTAATTTTAAATCAGTAGTGTATATTTAATGTATATATATATATATATATATATATATATATATATATATATATATATATATATATATATTAAATGATAATATAATAATATAATTTATATATCAAATTATTTTTATATTAAATATCATTTAAATATATTAATTAGAACTGTGATATATAATTTATTTATAAAACTAAATTAAAAATATTTTTTTACAATTATTTATATATATATGTATACAAATAAAGTTATATACATATAAAAATAAAAATATTAAAAATAATTGTTTTATTATTTAAAACTAATATATATATATATATATATATATATATATATATATATATATATATATATATATAATTTTATATTTTTATTTTAAATTGTATATAAAATATATAAAACTAAATTTAAATGAATTTTTTTAACAATTTTATAATTTTATATAGCCTATATATATTTTTTTTATTATTATTTATATTTTTATTTTAAATTGTTAAATATATATATAACTAAATTAAAATTAACATTTTAACAATTTTATATAGCCTATATATACACAAATATAAATAAAAAAATTTAAATAATTGTTTTATTATTTAAATCTAATATATATATATATATATATATAAATTTATATTTTTATTTTAAATTGTTAAATATATATATATATATATATATATATATATATATATATATATATATATATATATATATATATATATATATATATAAAAATGTTTTATATTTAAAACTAATATATATATTTAAAAAATATATTTTTAAATAAAATTTAAAAATTTAAAAATAATAAACATTATATATATAAATATTCAAATATTCAATATATATATATATATTCAATTTTAATTAGTCATGCTTGATATTACTGATAGTCATAACACTGGAAATTAAAGGTGAATTTGAGTGTTGCATTGTGGGACGCTACATTCAGCACAGTTGTGTCCTGTACCGATCTGAAAATGTAAGTATTCCATGCTTAAAAAAAAAAAAAAAAAAAAAACATACTGTGTATAAATACTACAGCCAGAGTAAGTGTTATGTTATTCTGAACATTTCCACTATTGCTCATATTTTACAATCACATTTACCTCAGAAAGACACGTCGTACTTGGAAAAGTGTAAAAAAGTGCATTGAAATCCACTAATTTCACCAAAACGCAGGTCATCCCATTGAACTGTTAAAGATAAACATTCACTTTAAAGCAAATAAAATGCATCAACGAGTCACCACATGATAGTAAATGCTCTTTATCAAACATTTGCAGAAAAAACACCAGTAAATAATCCTCTCTATTGAGAATCATACATCTGCAGAACAAATGCTAGCTTTCGCATCGCTCATCCTCACTATGAGGTTGCTACGAGACGTCTTTGTTGACAATTGAACACCTGCGAGGCTAAAATTAGCATTGCCATTTTGTTCTTTACACGTTAACCTCGTATTTACAGTCTGAAGTAGGAGAAATTCAGTAAGAACAAGCCACATTAAGCTCTGAATGGAGCGCAGCGATTCTTATTCTTTAAACGGGTCATCAGTGACAGAACTTGCTGCACTTCATCAGATATATGGAGACCATCACAAACATCTGCCGTCCATTTAAACACTTCATTAACATACAAGATATTAAGATTTCATTAAGATATTAAGATAAGGCTTCTTTCAGTTCTGAGGAAACATATGAAACATAAATGCATATAAAAACGTGGTAGTAAAGACTTAAATTGTTAGAGATGATTTCTATTTTAAATAAATGCTGCTCTTTTTAACTTATTATTCATCAAATAATCCTGAAAAAGGTTATTAAAAAAAAAAAAAAATATTAAGCAGCACAACTGTTTTTAACATTGATAATAGATCATCATATTAGAATGATTTCTGAAGGATCATGTGACACTGAAGACTGGAGTAATGATGCTGAAAATTCAGCTTTGATCACTGGAATAAATTATACTTTATAGTAAATTAAAATAGAAAATCATTATTCTAAATTGTAAAAATATTTCACAATATTACTGTTTTTTTCTGTACTTTTGATCAAATAAATGCAGCCTTGATGAGCAGAAGAGACTGTAAAATGTTTCCAAACTGTTGACTGGTACTGGTGGTAAAATAAAATAAAATAAAATAAAATAAAATAAAATAAAATAAAATAAAATAAATAAAATAAAATAAAATAAAATAAAATAAAATAAAATAAAATAAAATAAAATAAAATAAAATAAAATAAAATAAAATAAAATAAAATAAAATAAAATAAAATAAAATAAAATAAAATAAAATAAAATAAAATAAAATAAAATAAAATAAAAATTAAAATAAAATTAAAATAAAATAAAATAAAATAAAATATAAAATAAAATAAAATAAAAAAATAAAATAAAATAAAATAAAATAAAATAAAATAAAAAAATAAAATAAAATACAAAATATAAAATAAAATATAATAAATAAATAAAATAAAATAATAAAATAATAAAATAAAGTAATAAAATAAAAAATACAATAAAATAAATAAATACATAAAATAAAATAAAATAAAATAAAATAACATTTATTTTATTTTATTTTATTTTATTTTATTTTATTTATTTTATTTTATTACTTTATTTTATTATTTTATTATTTTATTTTATTTATTTATTATATTTTATTTTATATTTTGTATTTTATTTTATTTTATTTTTTTATTTTATTTTATTTTTGGTACAGTACCAGTACCAGTACCAGTCAAAAGTTTGGAAACATTTTACAGTCTCTTCTGCTCATTTTATTTTATTTATTTTAAAAATAAATAAAATAAAATAATAAAATAAAATAAAATAAAATAAAAATAATAAAATAAAATAAAATAAAATTAATTAATAAAATAAAATAAAATATGTTTATATAATTTAAATGATAATAATTTAATTTATCATTTAAAAATATAATATATTTATATATATATATAAAAAAAAAAAATATATATATATATATATATATATATATAAAATTAGGACTTCATGCATGCGTTATCTTAACACATTTCAGTCCAGGGATTAAGATATAATTAACAGGGCTTCTATCACCTCAGGGACAGCGAGGAAACATATGAAACGTAATTGGCTACAATGTCCCTCCCCTTCCTCCGACCAGCCTGTTGAATGACAAGGGAGCTAATTAGAATCTGATTTGGCCATTAAATGATACAAAAAGAGCCAGAGAATAGATAGCAACCAGACGACACTCGCTCTGAGGCTGCTTTTAATTATATTTATGTATAATGGGCCTGACCTGAGGACAGTGGAGGGAAATTGAATGCCCAGTCACGCCTTTTCTGCTGTCTGAGTCCAAATGTGATTTGTGCAATTAGAGAAACACACATCTGGCTCCGATTAGAGACACACAGCCGGTCACGTGAGCGCGTCCAAAAAAACGCCGCTGGTTTTTCATTCTATTCACATGTTCTATTTGTAAGTCAATTTATTCAAAATGCCACCCAAGAGTTATGTCTCCGTGACAGATTTCTCTTAAATTCACAATTGCTACTATTTGAGTCGGTTCACTGTCATATTTGAGAACAACGGCTGAAGCAGCGTCCTCAGAGCGAGTGTGTATTTTGCACACGATTTGAGAACGTTTCGTGCTTTGGCTCCTACGCTGTCATATTTTTCGCCAAAATAGCTTTCGGTTTCATCCGAGACGAAGCGCTCCCAGAGGCTTAAAGTGCCTGAAATTGCCACTTACTTTGCCAGCACTTCAAACACATTCTCACGTATAAAGTCAGGGCTTCTCAATAACGCTGTACGTCTGAAAGCCGCTCCTGTCTTCCATGTTCTTGTTCCCTCTAAAGGATTCATCCATTCTTAACCTCCCCGTGTCACTCCATTAACTCGCTAATGTCAAACCAGCGCCCTAATTTCCAGAGCACACTTTAGTCTGGGAGATTTCCTTTGAAAACATACAGCGAGAAGAGAAAACTTTCACGGCTGCTCATCTTTCCTTTACCCAAAACGGACAGGAAATGGCTTTAACCGTTTGTCACGTAGACAATATTAATGATTTCTCCTTTAAAGCGCCTATTCGTGACAGCGGCAGAAGAATAAACTGAGAGAAGACAGTGTTTCAGACGCATGTGGTAATTTATCTCGTCCCACAATCCTCAGGAAAACAAATGTGATCTTTATGATTTCTAGTGCTAAAATTGATTTATTTTAAGCTTATGTGAACTAATTAAAGGCTGAATATGCCTCTGACGATACACTACTGTACTGTTCAAAAGGTTTTTGCTCTCTTCTGCTCATCAAGGCTGCATTTATTTGATCAAATATACAGTAAAAATAGTGAAATAATATTATAATTTAAAATGGATGTTTTCAATGTGAATATATTGTAAAATATAATTTATATCCAGTGATCAAAGCTGAATTTTCAGCATCATTACTCCAGTCTTCAGTGTCACATGATCCTTCAGAAATCATTCTAATATGATGATTTGCTGCTTAAGAAACATTTATGATTATTATCAATGTTCAAAACAGTTCATATTTTTGTGGAAACCCTCATACATTTTATTTTTCAGGATATTTTGATGAATAAAACAGCATTTTTTGAAATATAAATCTTTACTGTCACTTTTGAGCAATTTAATGCGTTCGATGAATAAAAATATTAATTTCTTTCACAAAAGAAAAATTTTACCGACCTCAAACTCTTGAACGGTATTTGGCCTTCTGACACTTTATGCTTTCTAACCTTAAATCCTCTCTTTTTTTGCAATTATTCTGCTTATTAAAATACAAGAAGTTTATATCAGTAGTCCCATATTCATACAAGTATTGGATCAGGACCCGGTATCAGCAGATACTCAATATTCATCTCTAAAAATCAACATTTAAAGTGGACCTATAATGCCCCTTAATCTAAGTCTCTGGTGTCTCCAGAATGTGTGTGTGAAGTTTCAGCTCAAAATCCCCCACAGATCATTTATTATAGCTTGTCAAATTTGCCCCATTTGGGTGTGAGCAAAAACACGCCGTTTTTGTGTGTGTCCCTTTAAATGCAAATGAGCTGCTGCTCCCCGCCCCCTTTCCAGAAGAGGGCGGAGTTTTAACAGCTCAACAACAACAAAGCTGGAGAATCTCACGCAGACAAAATGAGGATTGTCAGTAACGGTGTGTCAGCGCAGTGGGTGGAAACGTGAAGATTAAGGGGCGGTAATATTATAATAAGATACCCTTCCTACGTCACTAAGGGAGCGAAATCTGAGCGGCTCATATTTTCACATGCATGCAGAGAAATGCTTACCAAAACAAAGTTACTGGATTGGTAGAAGCACTAGGGAACCCGATTATAGCACTTAAACATGGAAAAAGTCTGGTTTTCATGATATGTCCCCTTTAAATATAACACAAAACTATGTCAAATGCTAGTCAGCTGATCAGCTTATATATATATTGCACCATAATTCCCCAGCTGACAATAAAAAAACAATAGTTCAATAGTTCTAGTCTGGGATGAAGCTCTAAACTAAACTCATTTTAATAGGAACACGCAGTGAGGAAGCATTAGACTAGTTCCACATCAGTAGTATTAGGGTTATTCTCCTGGGTCGGGTCCAAACATTGTGCCGCCGTTTGATCAGGGATCTGTGCCACAACCTGTAACACAATGCCGACAGCCCATTAGCTCAGCAAACATAAAGGAAAACCCTTCTGGGCGAGGTGTGTCGGGGGTGCGTGCCCTTTCTCTCTCTCTAGGTCATTTTCCTTCTCTCTCCGGCTCTGTGGAAATCTGTGCACGCTTGCAGATTGATAAACACAATCTTCCTGCATTGTGGCACGATATGCTGTCTTATCCTGCCATCGGATCTGAAGTCAAGGTGACTGCGAGGTGCACTAATCTGCTGCGGGACAGACACCAGCAGACGGACGACCCTGCTTTTGTCTGCTGTAATCGGACTCTAGCGTCAGCCCGAGGGGATGAGAGTTACTGATACAACCGCTGGACGCTGTTCACGTGTTTCTGCGTTTACACCTGCAGACGAGTGCGAGCGAGACACCAGAGCCGCCGCATTCACTGTCACTGCAGGAAACGCCTGTCCCTGTGTCACATGATCCTGCTGAAGCAGCCCTTCTGCCGCGTCACGGGCCTTTCTGGAAGAACTCTGAAGCACTTTGAGTTCATGAGAGTGGATTCATTAGTTGGTGGCTGGAATATGAAAAGACACGAAGAAAACTGAATTTCAAAAAAACAAAAACTAAATAATAATAAACTAATATAAATAAATATATGTGGGTTGCATTGTCTGTCATCCATCCATCCATCCATCCATCGTTCATTCATCTATCATCCATCCATCCATCTGTCCGTCCGTCCATCCATCCATCATCCATCCATCCATCCATCCATCCATCCATCTATCATCCATCCATCCATCCATCATCCATCATCCATCCATCCATCCATCATCCATCCATCCATCCATCCATCCATCCATCCATCATCCATCCATCTATCTATCATCCATCCATCATCTATCCATCTATCTATCATCCATCCATTTATCATCCATCCATCATCCATCCATCTATCTATCATCCATCCATCATCTATCCATCTATCTATCATCCATCCATCATCTATCATCCATCCATCCATCCATTTATCATCCATCCATCCATCCATCCATCCATTTATCATCCATCCATCCATCCATCCATCATCCATCCATCTATCATCCATCCATCTATCATCCATCCATCCATCCATTTATCATCCATCTATCTATCATCCATCATCCATCCATCTATCATCCATCCATCTATCATCCATCCATCCATCCATTTATCATCCATCCATCCATCCATCCATCATCCATCCATCTATCATCCATCCATCTATCATCCATCCATCCATCCATTTATCATCCATCCATCTATCATCCATCCATCCATCCATTTATCATCCATCCATCCATCCATCCATCATCCATCCATCTATCTATCATCCATCCATCATCTATCCATCTATCTATCATCCATCCATTTATCATCCATCCATCATCCATCCATCTATCTATCATCCATCCATTTATCATCCATCCATCATCCATCCATCTATCTATCATCCATCCATCATCTATCCATCTATCTATCATCCATCCATCATCTATCATCCATCCATCCATCCATTTATCATCCATCCATCCATCCATCCATCCATTTATCATCCATCCATCCATCCATCCATCATCCATCCATCTATCATCCATCCATCTATCATCCATCCATCCATCCATTTATCATCCATCCATCTATCATCCATCCATCCATTCATCATCCATCCATCCATCCATCCATCCATCCATCTATCTACCTATTATCCATTCATCATCTATCATCCATCCATCATCTATCATCCATCCATCCATCCATCCATTTATCATCCATCCATCTATCATCCATCCATCCATCCATCATCCATCCATCCATCCATCCATCCATCCATCCATCATCCATCCATCCATCCATCCATCCATCCATCCATCATCCATCCATCCATCCATCCATCCATCATCCATCCATCCATCCATCATCCATCCATCCATCTATCATTGATTCATCATCTATCATCCATCCATCCATCTATCATTGATTCATCATCTATCATCCATCCATCCATCCGTCAATCCATCATCCATCCATCCATCCTTCATTCATCCATCCATCATCTATCATCCATCTATCATCCATCCATCCATCTATCCATCCATTCATCCATCTATCATCCATCCATCCATCCATCCATCGATTTACCATCCATCCATCCATCCATCCATCCATCCATCATCCATTCATCCATTATTCTATCTATCTATCTATCTATCTATCTATCTATCTATCTATCTATCTATCTATCTATCTATCTATCTATCTATCTATCTATCTATCTATCTGTCCTTCCATCCATCACATTTGTAATGTAACAAATGTAATGTTTATGTTTTTAAATGTACAAATTTCAAACAGATCTATGTCTGCCTGTGTTGACAAACATTAAAAAACATTAGTTTCATGAATTACTTTGAATTCTACTTCTTTAATTCCACTTCTTTAAATACCTCACTTTAAACTGTCATACAATTCCAGAATTGAATCAGAATTTAAACAGCATTTTCAATTCAGACGTGAGCGACACAGAGCCCTGGTCACGGGGCTAAACGGCTCTGGTTCACAGTGATGCAGCCGGAGACAGATCATCATATTTCCTGCCCGTCTCTGGGCTGCGTGTGCATTTGGGCTGATGCTCCGGGAACGAGGCCATTTACCGAAAGCGCCTGGCAGATTCGCACCCAGCCTTCTGGTTTGAGAGCGAAGCGCGCGCGTGTCGAATGGATAAATCCCTTGTTTAGCATAAACAGCCTCATGCCACTCATCTCAGCCATCTGCAATTTCCCACTCGCCTCGGGACGCTAACTTCGCTACAAAATGTGTTTGTCAATGGCAGGAATGAGAAAGATCTTCAGGATGTGCCTGTGGCGCTGTCATTCTCTGCCCAGGTGTGCAGGATGAAGATGAGTCTCACCTGTGCGCCGCGAGCAATGCCACCCTGCTCAAGAGACCCGGAGATCCACACGGAACAGGACTGTGTTTGTGTGTTATTGCATTCGGAGCTGGAGAGTCTCAGAAAAACACTTGTAGACGTGAAGGAGATTTCAAAGCGTGTTTTTACAGCTGCGCACTCCGCCTCGGGTGTTGGGAGGGTGACGTGTTCTTCAGAAACTGGTGACAGTTTGCCCTGCAGCTAAATGAAGCACACGCCACCTTCCCTCCGCTCATCTGTTTGCTCTGTGCTGGAGTGACCAAACGTTAATGAGGCACAAGTAAACATTTAATACAGACATTTGAGATCCATTCTTACTTCCCTCAGGCGGCGACGTGCAGCAAATGGACTGAGAAAATGCCTGGAATTATATTGTTATGCACCGAATGCAACATGTGTTCACTCAACAATTTGCTTTGTTATAGTGAACCCTGCGCACTCGAAATGAAACTGGCTAATGCATTTAGTATATTTAATGCAATGTTTCAGTCAGATGTATTAAATATGTAATACAACATTTAACTCATCAGACTGAAACATTGCATTGCAAGTAGGGGTGTAACGGTTCACAAAATTCACGGTTCGGTTCGATACGATACACTGGTGTCACGGTTCGGTTCGGTACGGTTCGGTACGTTTTATCACAACTATGCAGTGTTTTCAGCCACATAACGTTCTTTAACGTTCATTCTTTTAAGATTTCAGACATTTATATACGCATAAGCACCATTAAAACAATATATTTAGAGTTTATAAAATGCACACTGATGTCAGACATCAGTGGAAGGAGCAATAACAATCCATTCATATACAATTTGCCGATATTTATTCATATCAGACACACATAATGGGCCTAAGTAACTATAAAGTTTACTCTATTATTCTTCCAGTTCACCAGCCACTTACTTGCATATATTTCGGGAGAAAATGATGAATTCACCTGCTGTAAATCCGACTGACAGGACTCTGTGAACTGCAGCGCAAACTAAGATGGCGGCGCCTATCTCGCGTTATAGATCAAGATAAAGATCATTTATAAAGGCTTTTAAACGCCAAAACACACTCACTTACACATATTTGAGGATCGGAATATCAGATAGTTGATAACATGGTAAGCAAGTTTGTGAATATTTTAAATAAACAAGGAAAAACAAAATAATAGCGATCCATCTGTCATACAGTGTTATTGTTGCTGCGCTCAGCGCTAGTGACACGCAAGACGCGTCCCTATGGAAACATTAAAGGCAAACGTTCTAAAATAATGGTTGCATTAAAAAAAAAAAACTCACTCTGGGGGGAGATTAGAATATTTTAAACTCAAGCTCGAAAGAGATAAAACAAAAACAGCTCCTTATAAAAAAATGAAAATGTTATATAGCTTACAGGGAATCCAAAGTGCACCCAAACACCAGACCTGTTGGTTATTTGGACGATCTTCTATTTCTGGTCTGTTAAACCTTTACAGTCTATGTGTTAAACACATTAGCCATTTTGCAAAGAGCCTTCAGCGCGTACTGAGTGAGCGAGCGCCTGCCTGAGTAGCCACATGTAAATCAGATGCTCCAGACGCGTTCGGTTTGAACGCAGCATAACATAAACGTATAAGTTGGTGTTTTTTTTTCTTCGGGGGTGTCAGGGGCGTTGCCTGTTACGTCGTTTGGGTTATTGGGCTACCTTGTTGAACGCATAACATTATATTTCACAAACTTTTTTAATTTTCCAAATGTAATTAATTAGTCCAACGAACCGTTCGGTACATAATGCGTACCGCGTACCGAACCGAAAGCCTCGTACCGAACGGTTCGATACGAATACGCGTATCGTTACACCCCTAATTGCAAGCTATATTTTCTTCTTTGACTACACTCTAAAAAAAAGGGTTGAAAATGGACAAACCCAGCGGTTGGGTTAAATGTTTGCTCAATGTGCTGGGCAGTTTTATTTATCCCAACTATTGTTTAAAAAATACTGCATGTCTGGATTAAAATGAACCCAAAATAAGTTGGAAATTAAAAATCAGACACATAATTACTAGAGGCAACAATAATAATCAAAAGGTGAACATTTATTAATAAGCAATTTAATAAAAAAATATTATTTAATTATTATATAATATTTATACGTACAATATATATATATATTAAACATATTAATATGACTGTTAATTTCCAACATATTTTGGGTTCATTTTCAGCGAGCAATACAGTAATTTAAACAATAGTTGAGTTAAATAAAACTACCCAGCAGGTTGGGTTAAACATTTAACCCAACCACTGGGTTAAAACAACCCATTCGCTGGGTTAAAATGACCCATTCAATGGGTTAAAACAACCCAATCGCTGGGTTAAAACGACCCATTCGCTGGGTTAAAACAACCCAATCAATGGGTTAAATCAAACCATTCAATGGGTTAAAACAACCCAATCACTGGGTTATATCAAACCATTCAAGGGGTTAAAACATCCCAATCGCTCGGTTAAATCAAACCATTCGCTGGGTTAAAACGACCCATTCAATGGGTTAAAACAACCCTATCAATGGGCTAAAACAACCCAATCGCTGGGTTAAATCAAACCATTCAATGGGTTAAAACAACCCAGTCGCTGGGTTTGTCCATTTTAAACCGAACTTGGGTTGTTTTTAACCCAGCATTTTTTAGTGTATGATGCAATCTTTCATTTATGAATTCAGTGGTTGTTATTTAACATCTTGAAGCTTCGAGAGTCTCTTCAATCACAATCAATGATGTGCTTTTAACTATTAAAGCAAAAAAAAGAGCATGCATTCTTTGAATTTAAAAATAACTAAAATTCAAAGTTGTTCACATAATTAGGCCTCACAGAAAGATTGAATAACTTAATTTCCCAGAATGCATGTTAAATTGAGAGATGAACTAATCTGACTCTATTGGATTAGATTAATGACATTCAACTAAACTGAATCAACATTGAACTGAATTAAAATGTTTTTTAAGGTATTTCAAACAAAACATGGTATGCATGGAATGGAATAGTAGTTTTTCAAAGTAGAATAAGGCCAGAGCCGGTGTGTGTGTGTGTGTGTGTGAGGAGAAACATCTCCTTCAGAGATCAGCACAAATCCCATCGGCTCTAAACTGGAACTCCTCAGAGTCGCAAGTGATGAAATTCATGAGGCCTTGACTTTCATGAGCACTACATACTGGATAAACCACACAGGCTGTTTGAAGATGGTCACAGGCACCGCGCTCAGGGCGATAACCTTGAGAAACGGGACAGTGTCAGACATTTGGCCAATTCAAAAGGTCAGAATTATAGCTGCTGGGATGGAGAGAAGCTCGGTTTGTGATTCACTTCATGTAGCCTCTGTCTCGCTGATGGACAGCTGGCTCCGGGCCGCTCACACCCTGCAGCTCACGCTGAACCGCCCCATTCGCCATTCAGCACCACCTCCTGCACAATAACACCGTTTGTCAATGCTGATGAGGAAATAACGGCTTGAAGGGAACAAATTGGTCAGTCTTGACTGCGCCTTGTAAGCAGGATGCTAACAGCCAACTGTGGTTTACGTGAAGAGGGAGGTGATTTGGGGACGGATGGAGAGTTGGGAATGGGACATGGCCCAGTTTATTTAGCCAAAAATATCTAGAACAGGTAGCTGAAGGGTCCAAACACACACACACACGTTTAATAATGGGGACATTACATAGACTTCTATTGTTATTATATGCATATACAGTTATAAGTACTATACTATGACCCTTTCAGCATTTTTACAATCTTTAAAAATATTTTTATTTACTTCATTTATATAGTGTTTTTACAAATTAGGACATACCCAATAGGAGTTTTGACTGATTCTTTCAAAACACTCATTCATTCAGGAACAATCACTGAATCATCCATTCAACCGATTTGTTCAAAACACTGATTCATTCAACAAACAAGTGACTGCCTTTATAAGAATAATTGAATCATTCATTCAACCTATTTGTTCAAAACACTAAGGTTGCATCTGAAATCGCATATTTTGAATAAATATAAGTATGTTCTATATAGTGCGAATGTGTGTATTATTCAAAACATTCATTCAGAAAGAACAAGTGACTACATTGATAAGTGAATCATTGAATCATTCATTCAACTGATTCACTAAAAAACAGATTCATTAGGAACAATCTTTGCAGCATTCGTTCAGCTGATTCATTCAGAACACTGACTCATCATTCAGGATCGAACAAGTGACTGCCTTAATAAGTGAATCATTGAATCATTCATTCAACTGGTTCACTAAAAAACAGATTCATTATGAACAATCTTTGCAGCATTCGTTCAGCTGATTCGTTCAGAACACTGACTCATTCAGGATCGAACAAGTGACTGCATTTATAAGTGAATCATTGAATCATTCATTCAACTGATTCACTAAAAAACAGATTCATTAGGAACAATCGTTGCAGCATTCGTTCAGCTGATTCATTCAGAACACTGACTCATTCAGGATCGAACAAGTGACTGCATTTATAAGTGAATCACTGAATCATTCATTCAACTGATTCACTAAAAAACAGATTCATTAGGAGCAATCTTTGCAACATTCATTCAGCTGATTCATTCAGAACACTGACTCATTCAGGATCGAACATGTGACTGCCTTTATAAGTGAATAATTGAATCATTCATTCAACTGATTTGTTCAAAACATTCATTCAGGAACGAACAAGTGACTAGATTTATAAGTGAGTCATTGAATCAGTCAAAATGGATAAATCTACTGTGGTTTAGACTGGAAATGCAAAAATAAGACAAAAAAATTTCAATATTTTGTCCAAAATGTCAATGTTACAGTATTGTGTACTAAAATGTATAAAAGTAATTTACAATCATGTTGAGTCATTACTGATATGACCGCCAAATAAAATGCTGTAATCGACACTTTCACAATCGTGACTGTTGTAATCAAAGTTGATTATTTATTCTATTAATTGTGCAGTTGTATTAAATGCTCTGAAGTGTCTGTGTTTATGTCTGACCTAAATTCTTCAACTCTTAGACATTTTTCCTGAAGTGAGCCGTGCAAGATTTCTCCAAGGATTTCTCCGCTCCCTCCTCATAATGATATTTTGATGAGGTCACTTCAGACACACACACACACACACACACACACACCTTTAAAAAAAAGCCCAGATTTTTTGCTAGGCTGGACGAAACAATGATTAAAGATGATGATGCATGTGTTAACAGTGACACATGTATGCGGCTCTAAAGCTCCAGGCGAAATGACAACATGCCAAGTGCACTGCGTTTTGATCATTCGGCAGACCTGCATTCCAAAACACACAAAGTCCTGACAGCTTAATTGAATTACCGGCAGAAGAGACTGGTATGGCAAACGCTCCTCGACAGCATCTCTTTCAGCCGTCCAGAACGTGTCGCAGGCATGTAAATGTCTGCAGAGACACTCGTACTACATCTATTGTCCGCGTTCCTCCTCGAGGTCCGAGGACAGACAGAGGCCGCTCTTTAAGAGTTTATTAAACAGCACTTACGGACCTTCCCTCCTCACCGGGCTGAAAACGGATTGCTTTTCTCTTTAGTCTTTTCAAAAGGGGATAAAACACTCACATACACTTGGAAAAGAAGTCTCGGACAACAGGAGACGCTTGGACGAGGCTCTCGGCCCTGTTGCTACGAGACGCCACGTACGTCCCGAGCTGCATTCAGCATTCTTATGAACCTTCCTCTGCCCGTTAATGGCACAAACAAAGCAACCCGCGCTGATAAATAACAGGTAGATTCCTGCATCGCTCATCTGCAGCGGCTTCTGGCCTTTATCAACCTGAAGTCTTGTCATTAAATTCATGCAAATGGAGTTTTAAAGCCTCGGCTGAGAAATAAATTCTGTGCAGTGCATTCAGCAGCTGAATGAAGCGTCGGTGAATGGTGTTCAGACTGAAACAATAGTAGCCGTGTTGGACGCCAGAGGCAACATTCCCATAATGAGTCGCTCCGAGGCACACATCTGATCTAAGAACAGGCTTTAACATGAATGTGTTGATGCTAAATGTTGGCAGTGGAGTTTTGGAAAATTCTTTCTGTCAGATAGCAATGTTTGGCTTTAGAGTATCACACAAACACATGATGGAGGAAAGGAAAACCCTGATTCTCTCTCTACGTTCTTTTAACATGATGTTGTTCTGATCATTCCTCCATGACTCACAGAAATCAATGCGGTTCCTCAAACCTGTATCTCGCCCAGTGTCATCTAAAGCATTGATAGAGGTCTTCATATAGAGGTCTTCAAATAAACGTCAACTCTTTCCCTGCCAGTGTTTTTTTTGTTGTTGTTGTTTTGTTTTTGTTTTTAAAAGTTAGCCAGCTCCAGCATTTTTGATAATTTTCACAACACTTTCATGGCCCCCAGAATATTTTGTTATATCTGAACTTGCAATATGTCAAAAAAACAAACAGAGGTTCTGCTTTTATTAAAAAAAGAAAAAAGAAAAACATTTTATTCTAGCATCATGCATTTATCAATAATTGAATGTAAGTAAAAAAAAAAAACAAAAACAAAAAAACAACATTCTGAACAAAAACCTAGAGGAAAAAAAGCATTTTTAAAATATAGCTGCGAGCATCAATTATCGGGGTTCAAGCACTTTAAGGCCTTTAATCACATGCATAAAAAGGTATTATGTTTTAATTGGCAAGCCTGTAACCATCTCAATCAGAGATGGAAAAGACCATTTACAGCCAATACAGGCAATTTACCATAGAAAATATACAGTTTTTATAGCTTTTTAACAGTTATTAAGGTTGAGCCAAAAACTTAGGACTAGTTCACCAAAGTTGGTTTTTGAAATAATCTCCAATATTTAGCGAACAACTCAATGGACAGCAGCGGTCCTAGAGGCAAAGTTGCTCAGAATGAGGAGTTCTACCATGTGGAATGAATGTTGTGGGCGTGTGCGAAAAATCGTGTGATATACAATCCTTCACGCACATGAAAAAATGCAAAGGCTGATTTCTTTCGAATCTCTCACAGGCCTCTAGGGCCGTGAGCCAAACAGGCCCAGTGAGTTTCATTCCGATCTGTTAACCTTGTCTGATAGCTGCTCAAACTTCATTGGCCGATGGCAGCCATGTTTTTTGAGATACGTCAATGTTCTCATAGACAGTGATGGCACCTTGGACAAAGACATTGAATGCTGATTTTCAAGTTGATCAGACTAAAGGTGAAGTAGTTATAGTCGTTTACATGTTTTTTTTTTTTGCTGTTATAGAGCCACCAAGTGGCCAGTTGCTGCATCCTTTTTCACGCAACCACAGAATGAGCTCTTACATAGATGTGCCAAATTTGGTGAAAATATCTCATTCTGTTCGAGAGTTATAGCCATTTTAGTAAAATTGGCTCCACCCACTTGCGTGTTGGCGGCCCTTAGGGCCTGTTAATCGAAATTTCAACTTTTTTTGATAATTATTGACAATCAGACTTCGGAGAATCTCGCTGCACTGGTTTGGTTCCAATCGGGCCAAAAACCTAGGACTAGTTCGCAAAAATATGTTTTTAAAAAAATCCAAAATACCCAAAAAATTTGCAATTTTGTATTTTTGACCACTGTAGTAACCCCATCAGGCCAATTGGGACGAGCCTTGGCGATGTTGTAGACAGTGTGAGTACTACCAGCCCTCAAAGTTTCAAGTCTCTATGACTTACGGTTTGGTCTGACTGATCACTTTAATGGGAGAATGCTGATCCTTGGAAATTTTAGCAATTATAATAGAGTTTCAGAGCTACACGATTGAACCCCTAAAAAGATTACAATATGCATAAGGAAGAGGCATTTCAGATGTAGAGAAAGTGATTTTGATGATTACAATTTGATGAACGACTGAATACTTTTCTTCCCTTCAGAATAATGTGCAGTAATGAATCATGCACAAAAAAAACAGTCACATTTATTAAGAAGGTAAAAAGGGTCAATTTGGGTCGATTTCATGTTGTCTCAAACAGACGAACATAAAGCTGCCAGTCCAGAGCTTCCAGCGTGCGCTCGGCGTGACGAACGGCACAGACTCGCTGATCTCATGCATCTGTTTACTGGCATCACATTGTGAATCACGGCGGCTTCCAACCACCTCTGGCTTCCAGGAAGTCAACCATCCATAGCTTCATCAGCAGATGGACACCGCCAGAGGAAGCTGGTAATAAACCCCGTTCGCAGACAGACTCGAATTATCATCTCCACACCTGCCAAACCCGGCCGGATAAGCAGATAAACAGTCTCGCACACGTATATTCACATGACAAACTGCGTTTATTTGCTGAATGTAGCCTCCGGACCGCAATCCATCACGGCATGCTAGGTGGACCGTCTCTGGCCAGCGGCAATAAAAATGTTTTTTTTTTTTCCATAAGCAATATGCATTTTGAACGGGTGTGTTTTCCTGGCGGGCTGCATTTCTTTAGCTATATCTCACAGTCGGCTGTTAGTCTGCAAAATGACACCTGCAGACACACGAGCAACAAATTAATAAACTCGCAACGGCCTAAAAAAGGAATACTTCCAGCAGTAAAATAATCGAGATCTAATTGTCATGTGAAGAGCAAAAAAGAGCCAGTTCAATATTTTTTTTAAAATGTATTTTCCTAGGATATTTTCTTGTAATCTTACATGTTTAATGTTCAATAAAAATGTTTAAAAAATAAAATAAAATAAAATAAAATAAGGTGGTTAAAACATTTTAAAAAATATATTTTCTTTGGATATTTTCGTCATCTTACATGTTTAATGTTCAATAAAAATATGTATAAAATAAATAATTTTAGATAAAATTAAAATTATTTGATAAAAATGAAATACTTGGCAACTATAAATAAGTTTACGTAACTGGAAATAATAATAATAATAGCTAAAAATAAACACCTAAAATTACTAACTGAAAATAAATACTAAAACCTGAACCTAAACATAAAAATGTCAAAAGCTCACGACAAAACTAGTAAAAATGTAATGAAAATTAAAAGGAAAACTGAAAATAAGAAAATGGAAGCTAATTTAAAATATTAATAAAACCTATAATAGTATACCGAATGGGTGTGTTTCCCTGGTGGGCTGCATTTTCCGTGCATTTCTGTGAAACGAAACCCGCAGACACATAAACAGCAGGAGTGAATAAACATCCTCGCAAAGGCCTAAAAAAATAAATATTTCCACCAGTGAAATCACCGCGGCTCTAATTGTCATGCGAGTCCACCTCACCTGAGCATAAAAGAGCTTCTGGCCGCAGAGACGAATCTGCCTGTTCAAATAAAAAGCCACAATGACATAAAAGCAGCGGTCCTGCGCTCCTCCGGGGTTCATTGAGACGCTGTGATTAGCCCGGAGGAAACAGCATTAATCTTTGATGGCCGTCACATCATGAAAGAGCCGAACTTGTCAGTGGAAGTGGATGAGATGTGTCTGGTTCGGGTTCCACTGTAAATGGAGAGGCAACGACCAACGCACTACAAGTTTGAGCAGAAAGGACACCTGTTCCTGAAACACAATGCAGCCCTGTGAGGCCTCGCACAAAGAACCGTCCTGTGAAGATCTGCCACCTGATAACGCTCACAAAATCATTACGTACAGGAGCATATGCTGCTATCAGTCAAGCTCTGAAAACACAACTGCACTTCTGCTCCTGAAACCAGGGGAGATTAAGGAGTGAAGCTGCTAACTTCACTATATTCAGCAACAGATGCTTTCAAAACAAGCTATTTTCTTTTTAAAAAAATAGCGTGACAAAAGCCTGATGTTTATATCATTTAAAATATGTTTTCCCTTTATATATTGTAGCTTCAATGTACTTTTTCAATGTACTGTCATTGTATGAATCACAGTATTTAGGCTCGTCACTACTCTAAAAAAACACTGCTGTAGAAACAATTTTCACTCAGAAATTGCTAGTAAATTTCACAATTAATTAAAAAAAATGGTAAGTAAGACATTGAATTAAATGTGAAATTTTGAAGTAAAACTTAAAAAAAAAAAAAAAACATGTATTGTAAAACACACTCCAATCTTACAGATAAGGATTAGGGCTAAGTAATAATAAAAAAAATCAAACCATCTCAAGAAGTCATTATAATGTGAGATTAAACTCGTTAAATTTCAAGAAATAAGTCTAAATAAAATATCGACAATAAACTCAACAAAATTTTGAGAATTTTGAGAAAGTTGTTGCTTTTTGAGAAAAAACTTGTTAAATTTCGGGGAAAAAAAAGTCTAAATAAAATATTGACAATAAACTCACTAAATTGAGAATAAAGTCGCTGTGTTTCG
>NC_063055.1:1270000-1315000 GCF_018812025.1 Megalobrama amblycephala | reverse complement strand
AGTAATATATGTAATGTATATTGGCGGTGATAGCCTATTGCGCTGCTGAGGCGCACATAACCTCTTGAGGAGATTTCAAAACAAATGAGCTCTGCTCACACAAAGAAACTCAGTTATAATGTTGCAATAAAAATTCAATATGTCGGGGTTTTTATAGCTAGCTATTTACGACATCACACGACCGAAAGTGCTGAATTCCTGAAAATCACCTCGATTGAAATTGACACTAATTTCATACAACAAGTAGTTAATATTAATTACTTATGTTTTAGGTGCAATATTGCCTGATTTTTATTCTTTTGTAGCAGCGAAAATAGTTCCAAACAAAGCAGAACCAGCGCATCTCGCAGCCGTTTTGAACGATTCAACATTTTGTTCGATTCAGTGGCCCATTCATAAACAACTGCTTCATTCTTGATTCAGCCTTTTGAATGAATCGTTTGAATAAATGACTCACTTAATAAGATCACTTGCCGCCATCTACTGGCGGTTTAATTTCATGTTTAAAAGTATAAATTTCCCACCAACATTTCTTATTTGCATATTCAAAAATATTTAAAGAATCTCATAACATTATTGAATGCAGTTGTACTTTTTCAGTGTAAATAATTTAATTTGGTAATAGTGTCTTACTACTTTAATTTATCAAATGTAAGAATTTGACATAAAAGATGAAACATAAATTTAATTAGATTGTGTGTGTGTGTGTGTGGGGGGGGGGGGGTTGCCCTTTATAAAGGTTAATAAAATACCCCCAGGGTAAATAACATAAATATGCAAATTTAAATATGTCACTGCTGATAAAACACTGATGAGAATATTGCTCGTTTCAGAATAAATTATATTCACAACACCCAAAAAAATCCTTTTTTTTTTTCCAGACAAGCTACTTTTTTACTCTGACAAGTAAATGACCATTTTAGTTGTCCAAAGGACAAGCACAAAACCAGGCTTAATGTCGAACTCTGTATTTTGTATTTATATTCTCTCCTTTAATGGTAGCATCACTCTTATATTTGATACTGACACAAAGGAGAAGGCCTACAGAAAGATGTATTGTCATCAGATGTAGCTTTGCACACTACCAGCATCTATAGAGTGATTTTGATCTGCATTTTAGTGTTCATAGCAGAGGGCTCTCTCAACTTGTTATATTTTAGTTTGTCTTTGCATACACATGCACCCCTTAAACCACAGAGCCAAAAAGTCTTCATACTTGACAAACATTTGGAACCAAAAATTATTCAAACAATTTGACCTGTCCATGTTTAGCTTAAGTGTTATCTGATTACATTTTTCTGACGCAGTTTAACTCTGAGATCTTGTCATATTTTATTACCATTTTTTTAAACTCTGAGGTTCGATCACGTGACTAACCGTAACTGCGAGTCAACAGGAACCGTGCTGCTCTTGCTCATTTAGGAGGGATGAACAGATGTTATTCTATCTGGCCTCTGGACAAGCAAGTTAAATGTCCTTTTTGTGCAGTATTGTAATTCACTTAACACTGAAAAAGCCCTGAATGTATTAGATAATGAAGAGGGCTTTGGCCCTGTCCACTTAACTCTACAACTCCAGTTATGATTCCATTGTCCATTATCCAAATGGACAGCACTCTGCGATATTGATCTTCTCCCCTTTTGAGTCATCTCGTTACCACGCGCTCATCTGCATCGCCGCAAATGGCGCCTCGGCCGGGATTCGTCCCTATAAATCAGCACCCGCGGGGAGATGCGCTAAGTGATTATGGCCGCGGGCCGCGCCGTCCTCCTCTGGGGTCATCCGCAGACCTCCGGGGAAACAGAGCGAGAGCACAGAGGCTCGTTAAGGAAGATTAATGACTGCTGCCGAGCACACGGGGGGACGGAGCGCTCCAGTCGGATACGTGACCCCACATCTGAGTTTAAGACCTGAACAGGGACAATCACAAACAGCAGGACGCTTTCCTAACAAGGGAGGACGAGACCTGGGCCATTAGCTGCTTTTGACCCACAACGAGAGAACGAAGATGAATTTTCAGATCTGAAATAAGCAAACATTATGGAAATATCTTCAAAACGTCTCAATTTAGCAACAAACTGCGGTAAAATACACCAGAACATGCTTTAGTGTTATATATTGAGTATAATTGAATATAATAATATTAAAACAGGTGACATTATTGAATTTTACTCTTAAAAAGAGTGCAGTAAAATGCTTTAATGTTAAAAGAATAAAAATTGAATATAAAAAAGGAATTTAATAATAATAATAATAATATTTTTTATTATTATTTATACTAGTGAGGATGAGTCCCAGGCCATTTGACCCATTCTTATTCTTCTTCTTTTTATTATTATTATCAGCAACATCACTATTTATATTATTATTTATACGATTTAATATTATTTTACAAAAATATTCTCAAAAAGTCTTCTAATTTCCAAATAAGTCTCTGTCAAGCTACAAGCTGAAATACAAACTATCCCAAAACATTCTTTTATGTTAAAATAATTAATATTCATGTTTTAATTTGAACAAAAAAAAAGAGTATGCAACATATTATCAGATTACTAAAAATATAATTTACATTTATGCATTTGGCAGATGCTTTTACGCAAAGCGACTTGCACTGCATTCACGATTTACATTTAATCAGTTCATGCATTCATGCGCAGTCCCATGACCCTGACGTTGCCTGCGCCATGACTTACTTCCTTCTGTGAAGAACCAAAAGCAAAGTATATTACAAAAATATTCTCTTGCATAAAGTGGTGGGGAAAATGACCAAAAAGCACCCTAAACACTCCATCCGTACATCTAGTGCACTACATTCCACATCTTCTGAAGTCACATGATGTTTTGTGTGAAGAACAGACTGAAATTTAATACATTATCTGCTGAAAATCCCTTCTGTCACACTACAGCGGAGAGCAAATTGTTCCTCACAGAGCTTCTGTATGACTTCAGAAGACCTGGAACACAGCATATGAGACACATGGATGTCTATTACTGTACTTTAATGGTGCTTTTCTGTCATTTTTTAGCTTGATGGCACCAGTGCACATTATAGAAAAGTGCACATGCATTTGTGTTCCTCATTCTGCACGTTTTTTTAGGGTAGAACTATTGCTTTTCTTGTCGTCCGGTCAGTGATGAGCACGTGAACGAGCGAAGGCGTCAGTGATTATACATGAGACGATGAAGATATTTCTCATTTCAACACCTCATGTGTTCAGAAACCTGCGGGGCACAGACGGCTTTTCACCAGATAAAACGCCGTTTCATGCCTTGAATATGAGAGAGGAGATGAAGTTTAAATCAGAAACATGTGAACTGAGGCCACTTGTTTAGGTTTCTCATAAAGAGCGCCGCTTTCATTCACCATCCAGAGCTGAGAAAGAACAACAGGTGAATCACATCCAGAATAAACCAGCAGAAAGAACACGACGTGAAGAATCGCTGCGGCCTTCCTCTGCCAAACGCTTCTTATCAGCTGGAAGGAGACGGAGTGGAATCAGAAGTGTTTAGAGACGAATAAACACAGAGAGACGAAACACAAACAGCCCTTCACTGCAACCAGCAGATGAGCCAGAAATCGCTTCGCGACCAGCGACAAACACACCCGTGTGGTCCAGCCTCATCCGACCACCAGCTGACAGGGAACGTTCTCAGAACGTTCTGGCAAGGTTCTGAACAAACGTTCTCCCAGTAACAACAATAGAATGTTCATTCAGAGTTATCTGGTCTTTAATTAGCTTCTCAAAATGTTTATACGGAACCTTTTTTTAAATGTTACTTGTTTCGGAATGTTCAGAGAACATTTAAAAAGTAACATTTGCAAAACGATAAAACGGAATGTTCCTTTAACGTTCGCATTTTGAACATTCAGAGAACATACATAAATAACGCTGATGAGAACATGCTGGGAATAATCTACTTTATGGAAAAATGAAGTTATTCTCGAACGTATGAATATCCCTCAGGGCACACAAGAAAAAGAGATATTCAGACAGAGAGGATTCCAGATGTGCTGATTTCAGCACAGATCTGCTTTACAAGAGCAGGGAAACGTTGGCAACTGTCTCCGATCCACACGGCACCTTTGAGGTTTGACCGATTTGAAAACATGAGAAATTATAAACACCAGTTTATTGTTAATGGAAAGAAACTCGAGCCTCCGCCCGATCCTGCTCACGTTAAACAACTTTTATTCAGACATCATAAAAGGCATTCACTTAGACTGTAAGAAGGTGTAATGCTGTTCTGAAGCTCACACACACACACACACAGCAGTGTATGACACCATCACATGAACATCTCTGAAATAGATCGAATAGAATAGAAAAGGGCTGAAAATCCCATTACTTCCTGAAAGGTCATGGCATAGTGCAGCGTTCCTGAGACACACACACACACACACACACGTCTGCTCCCTCGCCACTGGTCTTTCTCCATGCACACAGCAGCATCACAGCAAACACAGCTCGTGATAATACCTGCTAGAATTGATTTACGCTGTGATTGGAATAAAATCAGTTTTGGAGGTGAAGTTCAAGGTTTTGCCCCCGTTACTGAGCCCCATTTCCTGCCGAATCTGCAAATATTTGCCTCCGGAGAGCCGCCGCAATCACAGAGCTCATAAAACAATCCGCCCCTGCAATAGTTTGAAAAATACAGCCTGCCGAAAAGTGTTTTATATTCCCTTTCCTAATTATAGCTCTTTTTCCCTCGTCATTCCCTCTGTTTCTCTCGCTGTGACATCACATGAATAATATTGACATTAAAGGAATAGTTCGGTGAATAATCAAAATTCTCCCGTCGTTCCTAACATGTTTGACTTTCTTTCTTCAGCGGAACACAAAAGGAGGAAAATTCAATCTTTTGTGTTCATTCTTTTTTTTTTTTGCCTCAATTTCTCCTTTACATTTTCCCAGCAGAACTTTAGCTAAAGTTGTAGCAAGGTTCTCTCAAAGTTATGAACAAACGTTCTTCCAGTAACGTTAAGAGAATGCTCATTCAAAGTAATCTGGCCTTTAATAATGTTCTCAAAATGTTAGCACAAAAACATTATCTATACATCGTTCATGGAAGGTTTTTACCTGAATCATTTAGATGGATGTTTCCTAACGTTTGGTTAAATGTTACTATTTGTTTCGGAACGTTCATTCAAAAGTAACATTCCAATAATGTTTGCAAAATGATAAAATGGAATGTGCTTTTAATATTTGTATAACATTTGTGCACACATTTCACTATTTCGTTCCCTTGATTTGCTAAATCGTGCACATGATTTACTATTTCGTTCCTTCAATTTGCTAATTTGTGCACAATTCACTATTTTTGTTCCCTTGATTTGCTAAATTGTTTACACGATTCACTATTTTGCTCCCTCGATTTGCTAAATTATGCACACAATTTACTATTTCGTTCCCTCAATTTGCTAAATAGTTCGAATGATTTACTATTTCATTCCCTCGATTTGCTAAATCGTGCACATGATTTACTATTTCGTTCCCTTGATTTGCGCAAGATTTGCTAAATCGTGCACATGATTTACTATTTCGTTCCCTTGATTTGCGCAAGATTTGCTAAATCGTGCACATGATTTACTATTTCGTTCCTTTGATTTGCGCAAGATTTGCTAAATCGTGCACATGATTTACTATTTCGTTCCTTTGATTTGCGCAAGATTTGCTAAAACGTGCACATGATTTACTATTTCGTTCCTTTGATTTGCGCAAGATTTGCTAAATCGTGCACATGATTTACTATTTCGTTCCCTTGATTTGCGCAAGATTTGCTAAATCGTGCACATGATTTACTATTTCGTTCCTTTGATTTGCGCAAGATTTGCTAAATCGTGCACATGATTTACTATTTCGTTCCCTTGATTTGCGCAAGATTTGCTAAATCGTGCACATGATTTACTATTTCGTTCCTTTGATTTGCGCAAGATTTGCTAAAACGTGCACATGATTTACTATTTCGTTCTGTCGATTTGCGCAAGATTTGCTAAATCGTGCACATGATTTACTATTTCGTTCCCTTGATTTGCGCAAGATTTGCTAAATCGTGCACATGATTTACTATTTCGTTCCCTTGATTTGCGCAAGATTTGCTAAAACGTGCACATGATTTACTATTTCGTTCCTTTGATTTGCGCAAGATTTGCTAAAACGTGCACATGATTTACTATTTCGTTCCCTTGATTTGCGCAAGATTTGCTAAATCGTGCACACGATTTACTATTTCGTTCCTTTGATTTGCGCAAGATTTGCTAAAACGTGCACATGATTTACTATTTCGTTCCCTTGATTTGCGCAAGATTTGCTAAATCGTGCACATGATTTACTATTTCGTTCCCTTGATTTGCGCAAGATTTGCTAAATCGTGCACATGATTTACTATTTCGTTCCCTTGATTTGCGCAAGATTTGCTAAAACGTGCACATGATTTACTATTTCGTTCTGTCGATTTGCGCAAGATTTGCTAAATCGTGCACATGATTTACTATTTCGTTCTGTCGATTTGCGCAAGATTTGCTAAATCGTGCACATGATTTACTATTTCGTTCCCTTGATTTGCGCAAGATTTGCTAAAACGTGCACATGATTTACTATTTCGTTCCTTTGATTTGCGCAAGATTTGCTAAATCGTGCACATGATTTACTATTTCGTTCCCTTGATTTGCGCAAGATTTGCTAAAACGTGCACATGATTTACTATTTCGTTCTGTCGATTTGCGCAAGATTTGCTAAATCGTGCACATGATTTACTATTTCGTTCCCTTGATTTGCGCAAGATTTGCTAAAACGTGCACATGATTTACTATTTCGTTCCCTTGATTTGCGCAAGATTTGCTAAAACGTGCACATGATTTACTATTTCGTTCCCTTGATTTGCGCAAGATTTGCTAAATCGTGCACATGATTTACTATTTCGTTCCCTTGATTTGCGCAAGATTTGCTAAAACGTGCACATGATTTACTATTTCGTTCCTTTGATTTCTGCAAGATTTGCTAAATCATGCACACAATTTACTATTTCGTTCCTTTGATTTGCGCAAGATTTGCTAAATCGCGCACATGATTTACTATTTCGTTCTGTCGATTTGCGCAAGATTTGCTAAATCATGCACATGCTTTACTATTTCGTTCCCTTGATTTGCGCAAGATTTGCTAAATCGCGCACATGATTTACTATTTCGTTCTGTCGATTTGCGCAAGATTTGCTAAATCATGCACATGATTTACTATTTCGTTCCCTTGATTTGCGCAAGATTTGCTAAATCATGCACACAATTAACTATTTCGTTCCTTTGATTTGCGCAAGATTTGCTAAAACGTGCACATGATTTACTATTTCGTTCTGTCGATTTGCGCAAGATTTGCTAAAACGTGCACATGATTTACTATTTCGTTCCCTTGATTTGCGCAAGATTTGCTAAATCGTGCACATGATTTACTATTTCGTTCCCTTAATTTGTAAATGGTGCGCACGATTTAGCCTACAATTTTTTTCCTGCATGTCATGTGCGGGTCTCCATAAGAAAACATTCAAACATTATGTTTTTATAACTTAATGGGAACATTAACAAAACGTTCTTAGAGTGTATTTTTTGTTAGCCGAGTTATTTATTCACACATTTAGTTTTGGCCAGGAAAAAACATCCAGAATCCTGAAATAGCAGACCCCTGACACTAAGTGAGAATTAATAATGAGCCGTTCTGGAAAAAAAGAGGAACGGGAGAGTGGAAAGGAGAGGTTTATCTCCCAGACGGCTGCTCCCATGTTGTGTGACCCCGTGGCAGACACTGGGAAAAAGATCCAGTGGGAATCTCACTATTCCAGCGATGTTCTTTTCCCTCCTGCTCTCTCACACAAAGCAGTACTGTGGTGACACTAATGCAGTATCTTTCTGTTCTGGTGCCTAAAATATTAATAATAAAGACTGAGATATCCTTTGAGAATTTAGCATCATTACACAGTTCAAAGTATTATAATAATTTAAGAAAATGCAGCATTGCAATTCATAACACTGAGAGCATGAACATGCATGCTTAGCAGGCCTGTTGGTTAACTCAAACACTAACTGAAAACACAAAGAAAAGTACACAAGCATTCAAAAGTTTGGATTAGGGGTTTTTTAAAACATTTTTTAACAATTTCTGCTCACCGAGGCTGCATTTGTTTGATCAAAAATACAGTAAAAACAGTGAAATATTATTACAATGTAAAACAGCTGTTTTCTATGTGGATATATTGTAAAATATAATTTATATTGCTGAATTTTCAGCATCATTACTCCAGTCTTCAGTGTCACATGATCCTTCAGATCAAATCATTCTAATATGATGATTTGCTGCTCAAGAAACATTTATGATTATTATCAATGTTAAAAACAGTTCATATTTTTGTGGAAACTGTGATACATTTACATTTTCAGAATTCTTTGATGAATAGAATGTTCAAAAGAACAGCATTTATTTGAAATAGAATCTTTTGTAACATATGATGCAGTTAGTGTCACTTTTGATCAATTTAATGTGTCATTGCTGATTAAAAGTATTAATTTCTTTAAAAACACACATATTCTTACTGAACACACATAGTATGTACTTAAATAATACACATGTATGAATATTTATAAAAACCCAATAGAATTCTCCATAAACCTTCTGTCAGCCAATAGAATCATTTAGGCCTTGATTTGGCACAAAAACTGTGAATTTTGCACAACCCGGTTTTGCTCCCGACCAGAACCCAAGATATCACAGCGTTCCTGAACGTGAGACGTGGCTTATACAGATTCATCCACTGGAATGTTTGTGGACGGATGGAAAAGCAGGAAAAACACACTTCAGCTGAAATGTCAAAGTGTCGCATTTCTCGACTATAATCAGGGTTTTATGGTCGTTCGGTCGCACTGAAGCTCTCGACGTAATCAAACAGAACCAGGTTCTGATCTGCACAGCAGTCACACCTAATATCCCGATTAAAAGACTAGCGCTAAAATCTACAAATGTGATGCAAGAGCCATTCGATACGTTTATGTGAAAACAGGAAATCTCCCGAGGAGCGTTCTTGGACGGGACGGAGGACACGAGATATACGAGGCTTATTTACATAGTGGAAAAGGTATGATTAACTTGTTAATGTTGCACATAACTCTGTTCAGCCAATGTCAGCAAATGGGTGGATTTGTAATCAAAACTAAACGATTCTCAAGGAGAAAATGTATCCCAAAACCACAGCTGCGTTCCCAGCGTTTGTCTCTTTCTGAGCGAGCATCTAAACCGTGTGGTTTGTCAAGTCTGTGAGACGGAGCTCGTGTTTCTATATCGCATATACGGCTTTGAAAATGACACATTTGATGCAAGCCTCGGTTTAAACATAAGTGTAATCTAAGACTGTAGTCGCACTTCGTGTCAACAAGACACAAAGCAACAAACAAACCTCATCTATTTGCATAAAGAGCTACATTAAACCTCCAGAGGTCATGGCGTTTGACCCTTGAAACCAAAGCCCGAAGCAGCCCTTCGAAACCTCAAACACGCTTCACGTCAGCTGGAAAACAAAACACTGCCATCCGTCTCAAACACACAATGATTGAGCAGAAACAGCCACATGCTGGAGCAAATAAACTGGTGAATGAATAAAGATATAACGTGAAATTCTGTGGTTCTGGAACGGGTGCAGCATTGATTCCCTAAAGTCAACATGAAATCAAAACTGACCTTATTTACTTTTCTTGATGGGATTCGTGTTGCTGGTCTTATTGGGAACGATTCATTAGTGCACATTTGTACAAAAAATGTTTGCCTTCATCATCTTTCATCGAAATTATGAAACCACTTTCATTTTCAGCTGGCGTCACGAGTCTATTTCTGACGGATAGAATCAAGTCCTGTCCTGCACTGAGAAAAAAATGGTGTAGGATTTACTTTGAAACTAAGAAATTGCTTGTAAATTTCACAAATAATTACAAAGAAAAGGCAAGCAAGCATGAAATTTTGAAGTCGAAAGACGCAAATAGTAATTACTCGTAAAACTACTCCAATAATCTTTATTTACAAGCGAAATACAGCAAATTACAAAAGTAAAATGGGTTGTATATTCTTACACCCTTCAAATTTATTAATACATTTATGCACGAATAAACTGGGCTAACTAAAAAAAATTGAGGTAATCAGTTACATCAAATTTTTTGAGTTAAGTAAGCAGAACTATCAAGTTTTGAACTATCAAATGAATGTTAATTGCTCCTAACTTATACATTTTGATAAAAATTAACTAAAATATTTAGTTAATTCACTTTTTAATTTTGAGTTCTTGCAAATCAAATGAGTTATTTACTTCACTGTAAACACTAAAAAGTTGTCAGAACTCAAAAAGAGTTGAATGAGAAAAGAAAGATTTTAATTTTGTACTCATACATTTTTATCGTTCTTAAGTTGAAATATTTGAGTACACTAATTAATACATCTAACTTAAAATGATCAGGTTATCTCAATGCAAATATTTTGCTAGCAATACAAGCTAATTAAAAAAACTCTTCTAAATTGGCATAACCAAACTAAATCTCCTTAATTTAAACACTTAATTTTAGCATTAACACTTAAGTTAGTCGAAATTAAAAGAAATGAGTTCAAACAACTCAAAACAGTGAAACAGTTCAGTTTACTTGAAATATGTCGATACTGTGAACTCAAAAGAAAAAGAAAGTTCTAAATACTCATAGCAGTTAATTTAACTGAACTAATTAGTTTAATTTAAGTTTGTCCTACTCAAGCCAATTAAGTATTTTGAGCATTAGGGTTTAGAAAGCCTTGTGATATAAAGGGAATTAAGACTGTGGGTCTGGCTTTTTTTCAATAACATCTGATGTCTAGTATCTTTGTTTTTCCTTCTCTCGTCCGCTGCATACTGGTAGAAAACATTGGGAAATCAATAAGTAAAAGGTTTATATTCCTCGGAGGTGGAACATCCACTGTGAAATCACTCCGGGCTGACGCTTCCCATGTGTCCAGCTTTATGGACAGTTTCAATATGTGAGTTTATCAGCTCAGCATGTGAGAAACTATAAATGAAGACCTGAGAGTTTGTGTATCACCCTTTTCAAGAACTTTTATATTACATCCGGTCATACAAACAAACAAACACACACTGATTTAATCACAGCTCCTGTGCATCTACCAGTGGAAAGTGTGTTTTTATTGCCTTTTTTATGGTAATCTGTATATCAAGACCGACTCTAAACACCCTCAGATTTCTCCTGGATTTATAAAACATGAACATGTGCGACTAAAACACTCATGTTCTGTGGTGCAGTTAGTAAAAAATGACTGCATAACAATGATGGATGACAACCAGATTAAACACACATGAGAGAAGAACGCTCATCGAGAGCTGTAAAGAGGAATGGAAAGACACTTTGTTTTAAGGTGACGTAGTTACATTGTACTTACTCAAATAAGTACTGAGTAACATTAATTAACTACATGTACTTACTATAGAGTTACAGTTTATGTTTAGTTACTTGTAATTTTGCATAATTTAATAACATGTAACTATGTCACCTTAAAATAAAGTGTTACCAAAATATGTTCCAAGAACGTTTTGCTACACTTATTTCTGAACGTTCTCTTGATGTTCAAAACGTCCAGTTTAAGAAAGGTTTCCAAAATTGTGCGAACGTTAAGGGAACATTCCATATTCTTCAAACATTCTGGGAATGTTACTTTCGAATGTTCTCTGAACATTCTAAAAATCAGTAGTAACATTTTAAAAATGTTCCAAACATCCAACTAAAAAAACACTGAACGATGTGTAAATAATGTTTTTGTGCCAACATTTTGAGAACATTATTAAAGACTTTGAACAAATATTCTATTAATTTTATTGGAAGAAATAGTAACTAGTACACTTTTAAGTACTATTAGTCGACCAATACAGGTTTTTTAATGGCTGATCCCAATAACTTAGAGATCAAGGTGGCCGATTTAAAGTGAAAATATATGATATCATGCTATTTAACTTTAAGATATATGAATAACACAAGCATTTCATACACTGATTTTTAATTTCCAACCTATTTTGAGTTCATTTTAAGCCATCCATATTGTCATTTTTAAACAATAGTTGGGTTAAATAAAACTACCCACATTTAACCCAATCACTGGGTTTGTCCATTTTCAACCCAACTTGGGTTGTTTTTAACTCAGCATTGTTTAGAGTGTATGTATGTATATTTATTTGGCATAATATTCACTTTTTATGTAAAATAAAGAGATCTTCTGTATTCCAGAACTGCTTGAGTTTGAGTCGTTCATCCTGTAAAGCTGCTGTTGACAGAAATCTAATCCATCTATTTGTTTTAAAGGGGCTTCTGAGTTTTACGGTCCCCTGATGTTACGTTACACCAATGCTGCTTTTACAAGCTCACAAGTAGCGTCGCCCCACGCCTCGCCGTCACGTTAAACCTCTCGGGCGCTGAAAACAGCGTTTAGGCCTTGACCTTGTCACGTTTGGAGGGTTGGGGCTGATTTTACACCGGGGGGGTCGTGCTTAGGGTCCACAAAGACAAAAAGCGAGCTTGTCTCGCGTCCCTAGCCGCTAAACACTGCCGCTAATGCTCTTTGTACAGGAAGCCAGAGGAACAATGAGCTTTTCTACCCACAATTAGCTGTGCTAGAGACGCATACTAATGGGTCACACATCCAGAAACATCTCTCATTACCGTCTAACTATCGGCGATGAATAATTAGAAACTAAAACTTGAAAACTTTGAGCAGTGTGGCATAACGTCAGGGGAGATGGTGATATTTGGAGCCTGTCCTCTGTGCAGATCATCCTTCTGCATATTCAATGAGAACAGAGCAGCTGCCACGACAACCTGACCTTTGACCTCAGACTCAGACGGAACTTTCATTCGCGATTCCAGAGCAGACAGAGAACAACTGCCCATTTTACACCCGTCTTTGATCTCCATTTAACTCTACATTACTAATGAATCCTCAGCTGAATAAGATGAAGGCTGGTGATGGTGGAACATGTTTTACTGTATGGATATTTAATAGCAATGCTGAAAGAGATTGAGCTGTACAGAGGTTTCAGTATATACATGTACAAGACAAATTAAATGCACTCAAAACCGTAAGCTAAAACATTCAAGGTCATCAACATGAGAATTAAACTATTTTTTTTTATTTCTCACTTTTTATTTTTCAGTCCACTGGTGTCTTGTCATAAAAGAAAAATACATTTATTAATTAATTAATTTATTTATTTACTAATTTTAAAAAAATGCATTTGTTTTGTCTGTGAATTTCAAATGCACCAATATGAAAATTTTGGCCGATACCGATAACTCTTTAAATTTGAAAGCCGATAACCGATATATTGGCCGATATATATACATCAAATTTTTCTATATAATTTTTGAGAGCCTGATTAAAAAAACAAAAGTTTCACAAATAAAAGCCATGTCCCAAGCACACAATTATAATGTTCTCATTATAATATTAATATTATACTTATATGACAGACTTGCGCTGTACATTACTGTATTTTCCTTTTTGAAGTGATTTCAATCCTATTTTAAGCAATTCAAAACCATCATGGTGGACAGTGTGAATCTGAAGTGTTTGTGCTGAAGGAAATAATTCATTATTTATTGGCTTTAAAATATTGGCCAAATTTACTCACCAGGTTGATAGCGATAACATAAAAAATTAACATATATCGGCCTCTACCGATATGGTGGCCGATATATTGTGCATCCCTACTTAGTGGTGCAGATTTTTCACTGTCTCTTGTGGCTAATTACATAGATAAACCTGTAGGTGGCGATAAATGACTCTTTATGAGTGAATCACTTAATCATACATTCAATCGAAACACTGATTAATTCAGGAATGAAACAAATGTGTGTCTCTATGAATGAGTCATTGAATCATTCGCTCATTCTGCTGTGGCTTTGTTTGTTTATTTATGTTGGCGAAGCAAATATAGATAAAGTAATTGACAATACTGTGTTTAAAAACTATTTTACTCAATATTAAGTTGTTTATTATCTGTGAACGGCAACAGCTAAGTCACGTGATCACCTGCAAAAAGTCACTGCTATGACAATATTCAGAAGTCACTTACTTTTTATTTTATGAATATTTGAAAATCTTTTCATACACACCACTGTTGACATTTATTTATTTATAAATATTAAAAAAATAAATTTGTTCTGTCTTTGAATTAATGTTAAGGATGCCCCGATATGAACATTTTGGCCGATACTGATAACCGATAATTTTTATATTTGAAAGCCGATAACCGATATATTGTCCGATAAATATACATCAAAATTGTCTATATAAATTTTGAGAGCCTGATTACAAAAACAAAAGTCATGTCAGCTTTAATATATTGGCCAAATTTTCTTATCTGGCCGATAACGATAACATCACCGATATGGTGGCCGATATATTGTGCATCCCTAATTAGTGGTGCAGATTTTTCACTGTCTCTTGTGGCTAATTACATAGATAAATCTGTAGGTGGCGATAAATGACTCTTTATGAGTAAATCACTTAATCATACATTCAATCGAAACACTGATTCATTCAGGAATGAAACAAATGTGTGTCTCTATGAATGAGTCATTGAATCATTCGCTCATTTTTCTGTGGCTTCGTTTGAAACTATTTATGCTGGCGAAGCAAATAGAGATAAAGTAATGGACAATACTGTGTTTAAAATCTGTTGTACTCAATATTTATTTGAGTAAAACAGCATTAGTTAAGTCACCTGCGACGAATCACTGC
The DNA here is from genome assembly GCF_018812025.1 of Megalobrama amblycephala. NCBI lineage: Eukaryota > Metazoa > Chordata > Actinopteri > Cypriniformes > Xenocyprididae > Megalobrama > Megalobrama amblycephala. The sequence continues at coordinate 1,300,199 of NC_063055.1, read as the reverse complement.
TATGACGATATTAAGAACAGCGCTGTCGCTCATGTGATAATTGCTTAAAAAAACTTGATAATTCTTGAATCATACAGATGTGCAGATGCATAAAATACATGTGTAGGAAATATATTTCAATCTACTTCAACATTTCTCCTGTAAAACTCAGCAGCCCGCGGACCCGTGACCAGCTCACCGCGACTCATTAATCTCATTCAGCCAAATATAAAGAGTAATATTTGTGTTAACTAGCCATTACCAGAGACAGGTGATAATTGAATTACTGCCGTAACAGCGGGACTGTCTGTGAGCCTGGCAGATTTTTTTCCTCCCGTTTCCCAAATAATGTTGTTGGAGTTTATTGGACCCAGGAGTATCCACGCTATGACCGCGCCATAATTAGCCCTGACTGATGGCGCGTAGTTAACATCAAACAATTAGCGCACATTGTCGTTTTCAGCACAGAAGAATAAATGTGGCCGTGAATGAGGGCTCAGGCCACTGGCTTGATGAAAAGCAGTTCTGGCATGGCCAGCAAATCAATTATGAAGCGAAAGAGAGCAGTGTCTTCTGGGTAACTGTCACTCAATCGTGCAAAGGCTAATTAATGTGTTTCCAAAACGGAGCTTTTCTTTGTAAACGGAGCAGATTTTAGGCAAAGCCTGGTTTCTAGCCAAGTTGTCATTAATTTATTCTACAGTGACTGTATGATTTATGACTGTAAAATCCACATCAATCTACAAGCCTTCTACAAAATCCACAACCATCTAATTAAATCGACGTGATGCTGACAGGCCAAAGAGTTATTCAAACAAATAAACCAAAGAAAAGCCTAAGAAACAGCATTGCGTTGAAAATCCTTCACCTAATTTGGTGTTTCCTGTAAATTTCTCATTATCCTATATTGTCACCAAATATTGGATTAAATTTTTTTTGTCGACTTGTGTTCTTTTTAAATTTGCACAGGTTTTGTATTTCTTTTTTAATCTGATTGATCGTAGGCCTTGTTGATCTGAGCTGACTCAGTTTTTTGAGGTGAGTGAACTTTTTTCACTAAAAATCTGATGTGCATAAACTCAGATTAATGAGGCCAACATAAAATAAAATGAAATGTAAAATATAATATAATAAAATAAGTAATAAAAAAATAATAATAAAGAACAAAGAGCATACGGAAGAGGGTTAGGGCAAAAAAAATAAATAAATAAAATAAACCTAAAATATTTTTTTAAAAACTAAACCTAAAAAAAAAAAATAATAAATAAAAAAATGAAATCTAAATTAAAAAAACAAAAAACTATTTTTAAAAAAAAAATTAAACCTAACATTTAAAAAAAAAAATTAAACCTAATTTTAAAAAAATAAACCTATTTTTTAAACATTAAACCTAACATTTTTTTAAAAATTAAACTTAAAAATTTTAAACCTAAAAAATGTAATCATGAGATTAGTCATTATAATGCAAGATTAAACTTGTTAAATTTCGAGAGAAAAGGTCGCAATACAATGATGAGAATAAAATCATTAAATAAAATCATTAAATGTTGTTGTGTTTCAAGAAAAAGCATTACATTTTGAGAAAAAAGAAAAAATAAAATGTTGAGAATAAACTCAAATTTTGAGAATCAAGTCGTTGCGTTTAGAGAAAAAACGTGTTTAATTTCAAGAAAAAAGTTGAAATAAAATTTCGAGAATAAACATTACATTTTGAGAAAAAAAGTCGAAATCAAATGTCAAGAACGCATTCAATCAGTGTCATGTTCATTGCATACTGACGATATGACAGAGCTGGATCACTTAGTCAAGCTATATTTTAGGCTTTTGTTTCAATAACAAAGAAATACCATCAGCTTTAGCTAATTATAACCAAATAATATGAACTTTAAAGAGAATTTGCAAGCAGCTGGGTCTTTTTAGAAGAAAAAAACAGTCCAATTTGTGCAATGTAACCTACTCGCAAGAAAACAGGACATTCAAAAACGCTTAATGTGGCTTGACGTACTAAGACTTGGTATTAAAAGACCAAACTCAGTAAACACCATACAAATAAAGCATACCATGTGCAGATACGCAGATGAGCGCAGAATATGAGGGTTAACATGCTTTATGTGGTGAACTGATTCATTCAGAATCTTGATAAACTTCAAGATTCAGTCGATAAAATAGTTGAAAGAAGTGATTAGAGTCCACTCAAACTGCACGTCTGTATGATCAGACATCGGAGGCATTGACACTGGCAGCCAATCAGACGCAACGCCACAAAATACGCCCAAATCCAGCATGGAGGTTCCGGCCGGCGGTCTCCAGAGAGACTCTTTTGAGGCCGCTAGAGCACAAAGGGGGTTTAATTATCTTGCTTTGTTATTCGCACAACAGATCTGCTTCATCCCCTTAAAAGAAGATTCCACTGTGAGCTGCTGGCCCGGTGTCGCCCCTCAAACGGACCACTGGCCACTTTGAAGCCCATTCTTTCGGCCCGTTTGTTTCTTGGGCTGAAGCCGGGAATCGTGGGGGTCTCTCAGCTGGTGCGGTGGGTTTCATAGAGCTTGTGAGATAGACAGACCGCTCTGCTGTAGAAGAGAGGCTTTGAAATACTTCACGGAGACAGAACCCTGCGGTGAGAGGTGCTGCGCTGGGAAATCCGAGCGGTTCTGTTCCTTTAGTCTGTGACTGTAAACGTCACATTTCAGAGATTCATGGACATTCAGAACCACAGCAGAGCAGGAACTGTTACAAGAACTTTGAGGAGAAAGAAACAAGGAAAAGCTGCTCTTTACTAACAAAAAAGTAGCATGGTATTATCTGACACATCACCGGGACTTTTCTGTAAGGCCTCTAGAGCTGTGTGGAATTACAGTAGAACACTAGAATAAATAAATAAAATGAAGAGAAACATATTCAATTACAATTTACATTAATTTTTGTGGTTGCATATAAAAAAAAGAAACATGCCTCATTGGCAAAATAAAATAAAATAAAAATAAATAAAAAATAATAATAATTAAATAAAATGCAATACAATTACATTAAATAATAGTAAAGAAGTCTCATAATAAATAAATAAATAAATAAATAAAGAGAAGAAAAACAACTAAATTTAAAAGAATTTTTGTGGTTGCATATTTAAAAAAAAACATGTCTCAATGGCAAAAAACAAACAAATATATATATATATATATATATATATATATATATATATATATATATATATATATATATATTTTTTTGGATTTTATTTTATTTTTTAAAAATAAAATAAAATAAAATAAAATAATTAATAAAATAAAAAATGTAATTATAGTAAAGAAGCTCCTGAGTCTTAGAATAAATAAATAAAGAGAAGAAAATCAATTAAAATGACAAGAATTTTTGTGGTTGCATATTTTAATAAAAACATGCCTCAGTGGCAAAAAATAAATAAATAAATAAAATGGAAAAAAAAATTAAGTAATAAAAATAAAATAAAAATTAAATTAAATAATAAAAAAATTAAATAATAGTAAAGTAGTTCCTAAGTCTCATAAATAAATATATCTCTTTAAACTAAAGTAAAACAGAAAAAAAAAATGTGCAATTTATATTAATATGTGGTTACATATTTTAACAAAACATGACTCAGTGGCAGAAATAAAAAATAAAATAAAATATAAAATTTATTTAAATTACATTAAATAATAGTAAAGCAATTCCTGAGTCTCATAATAAAGAAAGAAAGAAAGAAAGAAAGAAAGAGAAGAAAATCAATTAAATTTACATGTTTTTGTGAACAAAACAAATAAAAACATGCCTCAGTGGCAAAAAAATAAATAAATAAATAAATAAAATAAAGCAATTCTCGATTCTCGTAAATAAATATTTCAGCTAAGAAGATGAGTAAAGATGGTTTGAGTTCTGGTGTGGTAAGTTACAAACTTCTAGTACTTGCCAAAAACACTCGAAAAACTGAGTTACAAAACAAAAACAGGAAGTAAAAGAGAAAAAATGTAAATATGTCACTTCATTTTTTTGTGGCTGCACCCTTTTAAGAAACACATCTCAGTGGCAGAACTCAAGCTTGTTTTGCCTTTGCAGTTACTCCAAAAATATCCCACTGAATAAATGTCTGTGGCTTTGTTAACTGTTGTGCTTGTCTGCTGGAGATCTGCATCGAAAAATAAACTGTTGCCACACCTGAGTTTTCCCACATCACTCAAACCTTTATGAATATCGAGCTTTATGCGCACTCATAAAAAGAACGACTGTTGAGACAAAATCGCCCTTAACATGCCAAAGAACATTTCTTAAGGGACGTGAAATAAGTCTCGGCCTCCAGCGGCCCTTTAGCCTGACCTTGTGTACAAACCTCCACGGGCATTAATGCGATACGCCATTAGTGTGAAAAAGAATTTGTTCCGTTTACATAAGGGACGCCACCTCCGTGCCAGCAGGCCGTGGGCTCAGCGCTTTTCCAGATGGCATCGGATTAAGATCCGACCCTCGCTCCCGCTTTCCGCCGTCAGGAAAGTGCCTCTTTCCTAATATATGAGTCCTCGGAGAAAAAGAGCGAAATCATGAAAACCGAGCCGTCGGACAGAGTTTTACAAGTGCCTTGCTGAAGAATGTAGATAAGAAATAAAGCAGTCATTTTATCCTTTATTGTGTTTGCTATTGCAATAAAAGTTTCTACTGTATAAAGTTGTGTTTCCCACAAGCTCGAGCCACAGAGCGCGAGTTATATTTGTTTTATAATAATCATTTCGCCCCGAGCAGTAAAATCTGAAACTAAATGGAATCCGGCACAATATACGGCACTTAATAACAGCAAACAGAGCGCAGCGGGACAAAAGCATCCGCTCGTAATGTTATTAATGACCCTGCTGCACTTCACGTGGAGCTTTTCCTTGTTTTTCCATTTTCCTCTCCTGTACAGACCATGTCCGGTCTCTAAAGGATGCGTTTGCCATCGATTACTTCGGACTGCCTTCAAAGAAATTGCGAACGTAGCCTGAAGCTTGAAAGCATCAAACCTCATCCTTCCATCTCAATAATTGCAGAGATGAAATGGCCCAATTTTTCTGCAAATTGCAGGTATTCCAACTCTTGCGACAATAATGGAAAATGCAACAGCTTCAAAATGCCCCAGAATTAATTATTGTGCTATGTGACAACTGCACCTTGGCAAAGTGTGCTGAATCCATCACTTAAATGCAGCTTTCTTCAGCCAAGCACAATAATCTCCCCCTAAAGCCCGAATAGCACTTCAATCCATTTGCGGCTGGTATTAGCGCTCGGAGACTCTGATATTTCGCTCCGGAACGACACCAGCGGCAGACGTCCGCTCCCCGCAAATGATAGATTCCCCAAAAGCAAACAGCGCCAAAGAAAGCTCGCCCGGATTCCAGGAGAGCGTTTCCCATGAAAGCGTGTCGAAAACTACCGGGTCCGATCACACGGGGGCTGGAACGGACGGCCAGACGGGCCTCGTGACTCATTAGTGGGGGATTTAGACACATGACCTGCGATTGGACATCTGGAGCAGGACTGCACTGCTGATTGGCTAAGCCAGGAGAGGAAAAAAATAACACATGAGCAGTTCTCAGAGAAAAGATCACAAGAGTTTGCATGCACTAATTTTGTGAATCCAATCTGATTTCAGATCTGTTTATATAAAGCTAAGGCCGTGTTTCCGCCAAAGTATTTTTCCAGTGGCTAGTGTACTTTTCCAACTGTTTTCAATGGGAGCGCCGCGTTTATTAAACGTTTCATTTCATATGTTTTACAATTGTATTGCACATAGGCTGTTTCTGCCACAATAACAGCCCATTTCAAAACTATGCATGCTTTTTTCCCCTCTTTCGCTGAGGTGAAGCGGTGATGAAATACTGTTCTTGTAAATACTTCCCACTATTTCAGTGAATTACAGTGAAGTGCAACAGTTATCATACGGTGCTCCGTAGTGGTCAAAAAGGATTTAAAAGGTAAATTTGTAAACTCAGAGATATATGTAATTCCGACGGGGACATTCTGGATTCGGATGGCAATACAATCACTGACTAGACCCGGTAAATGTTGAAAATACCTTATGAGAAACAACAGGGCTAATGTCACTGTGAGCATAATTGTTGTTTTTGCTTTATAGGGATCATGAACTGCATTGTTTTATAATGTTTCCTGGGTTGCACTTATAATGTTTATGTATGTTTTACATCAAAAATTGTCATAATTTAGAAATAAAAGGCATTTTTCCTACCCTGATTTTATCCTCTGATTTGAACGCTCTGTTTTAAGGGGCGTGTCTGCTGTGAGACTTCAGTGGAAACGCCCACTGCTGTGATTGGCTGACATCTTTGCATATGAAATCAGTATCACTCTCTCAAACTTTTAGCACATTTTTACTATTACAGCTCTCAAGGTTATCTAATCGTGAAAAGCATTATATTGAGATCGTGGCATGAAAGGTTGCAGTGATGAACATGTAGTTGATCACAGACATGTTGTTGAGCTCATGAAAGCAGTGATCTCGTCAATTTCTGCACACTAACGAATGCTTTCATCATAACTAACAGTGCAAACTGATGTAACTAAGAGATTTGATGAATAAAACGGGAGTTTTAGTGCGGATCACTGATAAACTCGCGCTGTTTGATTGACAGCTCCAGCGATTGTAAAGGGAGCGTTCTTTGATTTTCCTCCTACTAAGAGAATCAAGGTGAAGTTGAGCGTTTAGTCGCTGGTTTGATTTACTGACACACAGATAAAGATCATCTGACTGTACATGAATCATTAATATCAGATCAGGCATTAGAATGAACACAGTTACTGACATGTTGTTGCATTACTGTCGAGTCCATATCGTAAAAGTCTGATAATGCGATTGATTTATCAAAGAATCCACAGTGAAATGAACCGAATACAAATAAATAAAGCTCAACTGAGACATTCACATTGTTGAAAATAAATAATCATATTCCTGCATTAGGATAATAATGTTATTTCAGTCCTGTATCGCTCTTCTCTCACTAACACACCAGTGGGCGGGGCTAACGCTGCAGTGATGAAGTAGGCGTTGATTTCTTCTGTGGAGGCGGAGTTTCACCTATCTATAGGCACATTCGGGGTCGAGTCGTTCTCTGGGTCTGGTGTCAATAAAAGCTTTTATTGGACTAACAAGGAAGTTTTCAGTTCTGAAACTTACAGGATATTCTTATAGTACGATGACCTCTGATATATCAAAAGCTCAAGGAAAAGCTGATTTCTCAATTCATGACCCCTTTAGATCAGAAGAGCTTTTTAGCAAACATTCAGCATCTATTCTCTCATCCACTGACCAGTTCGTAAGACATGAGATGTAAATAAACATGCACATTTGATTGAGAAAATACTCAGATTCAAGCATTTACATGCTTATTTCTTCCTGCTGATTGGATTATTTTAGCTCTCTTTCAATTAAGTCATCAATCTGATTATAAACGCATCATTTGTGTGCATGCAAACATGTCTCAAACTGTGCTCAGATTTACTAACATACCGAAGTCTGCAATCAAAAGTCTCAATTAGATGATCCGAGCATCTGCATGAGTCCGTTTTTATTTCTCCAAAAGGATTTTAATCCAAAAACAAAGTTATCAAAATGAAACACCACTCTGAACACAAATTTGTCTCCTGAGCTACAGAGAAAGTGTGCAATAAAATTACGTTCTGGGTGATGAAAAATTAATGCATTAAAACCTGGATCTGAAACACATTTTCATGCTTTAATTTATGGCACTTATTATCTTTTTTAGAATCTCATGCAGCATCATAAGACAACCGCGACCAGACAACAATCTATCATGGGTATCAAGGCTTCAAGCACTGCTCTGATTCATTCTAAAGATTATTCTGCTCATCACTGAAAATCAAAATGTCACATCACACAGAACAATGAACTATTGAAGACAAATAAAGCTCCTATTTAGCACAGAAGCGACTACAATAACGGCGGCGAATAGTTCACTGTACGCTTCAGGTCGCCGGGTGCATGTGACTCGCTTTGAGAGGCCAAAATAACTCTCTTCTCCACTCAATACAACATCCGCAATGTGCAGGAGGAAAACATACTTGTGACCTTTTCTTGATGAAAATGAAGGTATTAATGAGGCATATTCCAAACGGTACAAACATAATCCATAACCTATGACGCACAGATACTTACGAGGAACTGAGTTAGATGATTCGATTATGTGTGGTGCAACTAAACATAAAACAAAAGGTCATTTTAATATTCCACCCACATAAAATGGCAGAGTGTTGCATTTGCATGCTGTGACTCAGAGTATTTCAAGGGGACAGTTAAAAAATGGTTCAAATAATTCACCAGAGCGAGCATTTATAAGAGCGCTCGGTCCTGGTTGTAAAACCCCTGATCCATTAACCTACACCCTGCATGACCTTTGACCCTATGCCATACTGTGATGCACACCTACATGTGTATAAAACACAGGAGCTTCATCAGGTTAAAAGCAGGATTCATCCTGTTTGATTGACAGCCTGTTCTGAGGCGGGGCTCAGGTTACAATTACACCAGCACACGTCGGGTAATTACACACGATGCGGCTCGCTGGGCTCGCTGCGACCTCTCACCCTTTTACTCTAGTGATGTGCAGAAACATTTCCTGCATTAGGCTGCATCACTGACTGACAGAAACAGGCCGATTCACACCCAGACCAAATCAGTCATTTACATTATGCAACTGGCAATAGCTTACAGTGCATTCAACCTTAAAGGCGTCCTTGATTATGATTTGACTAACTTTAGTTAGTGTGTAATGTTGCTGTTTGATCATAAACAACATCTGCAAAGTTACGACGCTCAAAGTTCAATGCAAAGAGAGATATTTTCTTTTACAGAAATCGCTGTTTAAGGACTACAACAAGCAAAATTTACATAAACCCCGCCCCCGAGAGCATGCAACAAAGGGGGCGGGGCCATGTTGGGCTTATCCACTAACAGTCAAACATTTAACTCCATCAGTGTCGACTCGGCTGAACACTTTCGGCATTTTGGCTGCATGAGATTCTCCAGCTTTGTTGTTGTTGAGCTGTTAAAGCTCCGCCCTCTTCTGCAAAGCAGCAGCTCATTTGCATTTAAAGGGACACACACAAAAATGGCGTGTTTTTGCTCACACCCAAATAGGGGCAAATTTGACAAGCTAATCCATCCATCCATCCATCGAAAATAAATGTTTGCATAAATTAAAAGCGTTAAAAATAAAGCTTTTTGATGTCATTTTGATGTTTCAGTCAGTGACATGAAGCATCTATGCACTTTTACACTCAAGACAATAAAGAAGCAAGGAAAGTGTGTGTGTGTGTGCTGTAGGGATGATCCCTGGACAAACAGTGACCTTGAAAGAAGATTTGAGAGACGTGAACGACAGACACTCACCCCCTGTGAGCACTAATGCGCCCCTCTCTCAGAGATAATTACTCACAGCGGGGTAAAAAGGGGGGAATTTCTGTAATGACAAGCCTTTAAAACACGACAAGAAATACAGTATCGTGGACCGGACGAGGGCGAAATGCCATGCCACCCACCAGATGGTGTCTAATCGGGGTGGAACCGTAGCAAGAGGAAATAAAAACAGGCACCAGACCGACCACACCCCGATAAAACACACGCGGCCAATCACCTACAACAATGAACACACGGCCACTGCTTAAGACTGCTTAAGAATGAAATGCATACAAATTTTACATTTAACTTTATAAAATCTAGGAAAGAAGCAATTGAATGCTGGTTAACATTAATGCAACTCACATTCAGCTCTAAATCAGCCATTATTCATCATTCAATCAACTCTTCACGATAAAATCAAGTCGCGCCCTACATATGTTTTCACGACGACTTTAATAACAATAATATCTAGCATATCATGCAGACAGCTGACTTCAGTGCGTGTTTGCGTGTGTCGTCTGTCGAGTCAGCAGGACTCATCATGAGCTGTTTGGTTTGGATCAGCGCGGTTCAGGCGGCTTGACTTTACAGCCGCTGTTAACAAAAGAAATGTGTGTGTATGACGGAGAGCTGAATATATGAACGGCAGAGACTCAATGTGAGCACATTCCACATCTATTGTGCTTCCTCTTTCACCGCAAGACACTCCTGTGAAAAAACTCTTTTCATCCATGCAAACATGTTTCATTCATCTTACTGAGCCAATATATATTGTTTAAACTGTTAATGTGCCTAACTGCATCAACACAAAGACTCGTTCTATGTCTTGAAATTTACTGCAGGTTTTTTTTTTTTATTATTATTATTGTCAAAATGCATGATAAAAATGAATGTACCTATTAAAGTGTAGAAACTATTTACACTAAAAAATGCTGGGTTAAAAACAACACAAGTTGGGTTGAATATGGACAAACCCTACAAATGGGATGTTTTAACCCAGCGATTGGGTTGTTTTAACCCAGCAATTGGGTTGCTTTAACCCTGCAAATGGGATGTTTTAACCCAGCGATTGTGCTGTTTTAACCCAGCGATTGGGTTGCTTTAACCCAGCGATTGTGCTGTTTTAACCCAGCGACTGGGTTGTTTTAACCCAGCGAATGGGTTGCTTTAACCCAGCGATTGTGCTGTTTTAACCCAGCGACTGGGTTGTTTTAACCCAGCGAATGGGTTGCTTTAACCCAGTGATTGGGTTGTTTTAACCCTGCGAATAGGTTGTTTTAACCCAGTGAATGGGATGTTTTAACCCAGCGATTGTGCTGTTTTAACCCAGCGATTGGGTTGTTTTAACCCAGCTAATGGGTTGCTTTAACCCTGCAAATGGGATGTTTTAACCCAGCGATTGGGCTGTTTTAACCCAGCGATTGGGTTGTTTTAACCCAGCGAATGGGTTGCTTTAACCCAGCGATTGGGTTGTTTTAACCCAGCTAATGGGATGTTTTAACCCAGCGAATGGGATGTTTTAACCCAGCGATTGGGCTGTTTTAACCCTGCGAATGGGATGTTTTAACCCAGCGATTGGGTTGTTTTAACCCTGCGAATGGGTTGTTTTAACCCTGCAAATGGGATGTTTTAACCCAGCGATTGGGCTGTTTTAACCCAGCGATTGGGTTGTTTTAACCCAGCGAATGGGTTGCTTTAACCCAGCGATTGGGTTGTTTTAACCCAGCGAATGGGATGTTTTAACCCAGCGATTGGGCTGTTTTAACCCAGCGATTGGGTTGTTTTAACCCAGCGAATGGGATGTTTTAACCCAGCGACTGAGTTGTTTTAACCCAGCGACTGAGTTGTTTTAACCCAGCTAATGGGTTGCTTTAACCCTGCAAATGGGATGTTTTAACCCAGCGATTGGGCTGTTTTAACCCAGCGATTGGGTTGTTTTAACCCAGCGAATGGGTTGCTTTAACCCAGCGATTGGGTTGTTTTAACCCAGCTAATGGGATGTTTTAACCCAGCGAATGGGATGTTTTAACCCAGCGATTGGGCTGTTTTAACCCTGCGAATGGGATGTTTTAACCCAGCGATTGGGTTGTTTTAACCCTGCGAATGGGTTGTTTTAACCCTGCAAATGGGATGTTTTAACCCAGCGATTGGGCTGTTTTAACCCAGCGATTGGGTTGTTTTAACCCAGCGAATGGGTTGCTTTAACCCAGCGATTGGGTTGTTTTAACCCAGCGAATGGGATGTTTTAACCCAGCGATTGGGCTGTTTTAACCCAGCGATTGGGTTGTTTTAACCCAGCGAATGGGATGTTTTAACCCAGTAATTGGGTTGTTATAACCCAGCGATTGGGTTGCTTTAACCCAGCGAATGGGATGTTTTAACCCAGCAATTGGGTTGTTATAACCCAGCGATTGGGTTGTTTTAACCCAGCGAATGGGTTGTTTTAACATTAAAAAAACACTTACTTTAAATGGTAAAAGTTGTTCTCAAAAATGTCAAATGACTTCACGTCTGTCTGTCTGAACTGTCTCACTCCCTCCAGCAGATGAGACTTTAATTAAAGTGGAACGGCTACATCATCTGATCTTATCTGGAAATACAATCGGATTCTCAACCTCTGTATGTTATATATATATAGTGACTCTCAGAGTGAAAAGCCCTTTCTCTGTGCTTTAATCACAATGCAGATGTGATATTGACTGGTCATTTTGTGAGTCAGGTAATGGCAGCAGGATATTAAAAAAGGGAAAGAGAGAGGGAAAAAAATCAATGTGCTGTGCTTTAATTCTGCAGACTCATTTCTCAGCACAGGTGCAAAGAGCGTTTCACAGGACACAGAAAAGCACCAAAACGTTCCCACTTCGGCAACCTCTCTGGGGGGTTGAGTGAGAATGAATAGCGTCCGCTGACAGGGCTGTTTATTTTGCACACACAGTCTGAGTTTTAACACCCAGGAATTATGCAAATTATGTAACGGCACAAACACACCCATGAATATTTGGCAGCGGCGTTTACACTAAGTGTAAAGTGCAAATGTGCCGGACCTTCTGCCAGCTACAGTATCTGGGTCGGTAAAAAAAAAAAAAAAGCCAAATAAAATGTACTTTTAATTACATTTTTTTTTTTTTAATTATGCACACACTTAACAAGTCACATATTTTGTCAAAGTATAAGTGAGAGATTTTTTTTTTTTTTTTTAAATAATAAAAACAACAACAACAAAAAACTACACTCTAAAAAATGCTGAGCTAAAAACAACCCAAGTTGGGTTAAAAATGGACAAACCCAGCAGTTGGGTTAAATGTTTGACCAACCTGCTGGGTATTTTTATTTAACTCAACTATTGTTTAAAAATGACTGTATGTCTGGATTAAAATGAACCTGAAATAGATTGGAAATTAAAAATCAGACACATAATTACTAGAGGCAACAATAATGATTGTGAAAAGGTGAACATTTATTAAAAAGCAATTTAATAAATGTTTATTGTTTAATTATTATTATTAATTTAACTTATTAATAAATGTTACTTTTCAACATATTTTGGGTTTATTTTAATCAAGAAATACAGTCATTTTCAAACAATAGTTGAGTTAAATAAAACTTTTAACATTTAACCCAACTGCTGGGTTAAAATATCCCAATCTCTGAGTCAAAACAACCCATTTGCTGGGTTAAAACAACCAAATCGCTGGGTTTGTTCATTTTTAACCCAACTTGGGTTGTTTTTAACCCAGCATTTTTTAGAGTATATAATAATAAGAAGAACTTACTTAATATGATTAATAACAAGAGAAACAAAATAACAATTAAAAAATCCTGAATAAATTCTGTACTAAGTGGGGTTTCTACTTGGTTTCTACCACTCGCTGTACTAAAACTGAGAGTGTAAATAGTGGTAGAAACCAAGAACCAAGTATAAATAGACACAAACATCATCTTGTTTACACTGCAAGTGCATAAGGTGCAAACAGATGAAATATGCTTAAATGACAAATGCATAACTGTAAATGTGCTAATAATATATCTGATATCTAAGCAATGGTGGATGAAGTAAGTGAAAATAACCTTTGCACTGTGTAAGTAGTGTAAATAGATTTTGGTTCATTCACACCAAGGACGACAACAATATAGGGCTAAATATAAAAGAATTCCTTTAATTCTTCAATTACATTTTTCTGTGGCACTCTTTAAAATACTGAAATATAAATATATGTCTGATTCTACATGATATAATCAACTGCAGTAATGATTGCTAAAAAAAATATGTTTTTTTTTTAAACAAAATTCATTGTAGAGTGAATCGGCTCCTGTCTGCAAAATGGATTTACAGCAATCCAGTGTGAATGTGAGCAGGGGTTCAGTGGTATTTCTGTGCTTTTCTCGGCGAATAAAAAGAGCCACATGAAGAAAAACCCAAAAATAATAATCTCATTAAAGAGAAAGTCCTCTTTGAAGCGCACCGTCACTCACTAGCTCCTATGACCTACATCATATTCATTCTAGTAAGCACCAGATCAAGGCAACAGAAGTCAGATTTAACAAAGCATTTCCTCTTCATGCATAGTGATACAAGCCCGTCTTTCCTTATTGGCTCACTTGTGCTTTCACGTACTTGGAAGATCGTTCTGTAGGCGCTGGTTGGTCCGTCGGTCGGGCGGTTGGTTGGGTGGTTGGTGGCAGAAGCAGAGCTCCAGCATTGCGTGCCAAAAGCCATCAGGGAAAAACTCAAAAGCCAAAGTCACGTGATTCACTCAACCCACACGCCGCCCCCCGCTCTCTGATCTCCAGACACCGGCCACTCTTCGACACGCCACGGCCCTCGGCCTCCACCCAAACCAGACACCATCAAACCCGAGAGTCTAAGAGATTCAGGCACCTGAACACTCTCTACTGTCTCTAACAGATCACAAAACGACGACGACAGACACGAAGAAATCTGTGAAACCTTCAAGAAAAGAGAATATTTTAAAATACGACAAGGCTTTCATCCACAAACATAAGATGAGTGTAGAAATTGTTGAGCGTTTACTATGCAAACCACACAATAATTATGCTAAAACATTATTTTGAGTAGAAAAAACACCTACTATGAAGAATACAATACATAAACATGAATTTCATAGCTTGTTGGACAAATTTATATAATTCTCGATAAAAAAGTAATATATCAAGACATTTAGAGGAAGAATATACAACCATTATTATCAAGATGAAATAGAAAAAAATATATTAAAAATAAATAATGTTAAACAATGTATAAAAAGACATGATAATGATAAATATTTTCAGAATTTAAAGACTACAATATATATATATATATATATATATATATATATATATATATATATATATATATATATATATATATATATATATATATATATATATATATAATGACATTTTGCCAGCTATATTATATATTATCTGGGTAAATATCTCAGAAAAAATAACCAAAATATAGCAAATTATTGACCAAAATAACAAAAAAATAGCCCAAATTTATTTTTAAAAACCTAATTATTTTATTCTTTTTTAAAATTATGCACACACTTAACAAGTCACATTTTTATAAATAATAAAAACAATAAAAAAAAAACTACACTCTAAAAAATGCTGAACTACATATAATAACAAAAAAATAGCCCAAATTTATTTTTAAAAACCTAATTATTTTATTTATTTTATTTATTTATTTTTAATTATGTTGTTATTTTGGATCAAATTGTGGTAAAAAAAAAATTTAATTAATGTGAAGCACACAAAAAGAATGAGTGAGAGATTATTTTTAAATAATATACAATTTAATTGACCCATAATAACTTAATATACACAAAAACTAAAATAATTCTAGCGAATTTATTCCAAAATAATTCCAAAACTAAAAAATGAAATATGATTTGTATACAGACAAATAAAAAAAGTACTGTGTACTATATTAAATGGTTACACTACCCTCTTCAGACATGTTAATGTGACGTGCAGATCATCGTGCTGATAAAAGTTCATTTAAGTGCCGATACTTACTATAATTTAAAACTAAGAGTTCATTAGGAGAAACGGCCATGCGGTGCAAGATCTCGCTCCTAAAGAATGCAATTACTGCTTTCATAATTGACAGTTACATCTTTTTAATCACATGATGGCTCAAGCTATAATGAGGCGAATGAATGATGCAAATAGCAAAAAGTCAAGAAAATAATCATCAGTGGGTTTATCAGCAGGGTACGATCGTTTCCACAGCGTCTTGTGTCCGTGAATCCTAAACAAGCGGAGAACTCAATTAACTCCACAGCAAGAGCAGCAGAAATAATCCATAAGCGCCCGAGGCTGAATAAGATCCTTTATGAATCTGTGGAAACACAACCATACAGGGGGGTCCAAATGTACCGGACCCCCATTTAACTCCATCTGAGGGAGCTGATTTCCCAAATTCAGAGATTTTCGGAGCAGACTTCTTAAAGATGACGCCTATAATGTGGTGATGGAGATTTAGTGCAACACGATATGATGATTTACACAATATTATCAAGACAGAGTGAAAGAAAAACTTGGGATGCACGATATATCGGCCAGCATATCGGTAACGGCCGATATATGTTCATTTTTAATGTCGGCCAGATAAGAAAATTTGGCCGATATATTAAAGCTGATAAATAATGGATTATCTCCTTCAGCTGAGACACTTCAGATGCGCACTGATCGCCATGATGGTTATGAATTGCTTGAAATATGATTGAAATCACTTCAAAAAGGAAAATACAGTTAAGTGCATCATATAAGCTACATAATATTATAATGAGAATATTATAATTGTGTGTTTGGGACATGGCTTTTAATGGTAATCAGGCTCTCAAAAATGATCTAAAATTTTTGATTTAGATTTATCGGCCAATATATCGGTTATCGGCTTTCAAATATAAAGAATTATCGGTTATCGGCCAAAATTTTCATATCGGGGCATCCCTAACACTAATTCACAGACAAAACAAATGTATTTTTTTTTAAATATATAAATAAATAAATGTTTTTTTTCTTTTTATAACAAGACAACAGTGGTGTGCATGAAAAGATTTTAAAATATCCATAAAATAAAAAGTAAGCGACTTACTTAATGAATATTGTCATAGCAGCGATTCGTCGCAGGTGATCACATGACTTAGCTATTGCCGTTCACAGTTAATAAACAAGTTAATATTGAGTAAAACAGATTTTAAACACAGTATTGTCAATTACTTTATCTGTATTTGCTTCATAAACGTAAATAGTTTCAAACGAAGCCACAGCAGAATGAGTGAATGATTCAATGACTCATTCAGAGACACACATTTGTTTCATTCCTGAATGAATCATTGTTTTGAACGAATCGACTGAATATGACTAAGTGATTCAATCACAAAGAATCATTTATCGCCACCTACAGGTTTATTTATGTAATTAGCCACAAGAGACAGTGAAAAATCTGCACCACTAATTAGGGATGCACAATTTATCGGCCACCATATCGGTATGTACAGCGCAAGTCTGTCATATAAGCTAAATAATATTATAATGAGAACATTGTAATTGTGTGTTTGGGACATGGCTTTTAATGGTGAAACTTTTGTTTTTGTAATCAGGCTCTCAAAAATTATATAAAATTGTTTATTTAGATTTATCGGCCAATATATCGGTTATCGGCTTTCAAATATAAATAATTATCGGTTATCATATCGGCCAAAATTTTCATATCGGTGAATCCCTAAGAAAAACCACCAGTAAACTTGATGAAATCAAAATTGCACGTTAAAAATTTTTAATAATGTATACATTTTCCTCGTTTAAATAATTCCCACCCAAAATAAAGGGGCGGGGCCTGGTTGAGTTCGTTAGTAGTGTGTTGAAACTGGCGTTTATGGTAAGGGGCGGGACATTTCCCAAACACCAATCACAACACACTGCTCCAGCCGACCAATCAGAGCACATTGTGCTTTTCAGAAGGCGGGGCTTCATAGAGACAGGAGCGTTACTGACAGACTGGGAAGAGAGGAGCTGCAACAACGGAGAATATGAGGAAAATAATCAACATTCAAGCAGGAAAACCTGCTCTAGAAGAGCACAAAAACACAATCAAGTCTTTCATATTTTGACAACAGTGATGTCGTTTTGGTGATGTGGACTTTAATAACTCATGTCTTTGTTGGTGATTTGACTTGTGTCTTCTGAAGGTGCTCTCACTGAGAAAGCGCTCATAAATTCTCTTTATATGTTTCCTGGACACGCAGAGACTAATGCGTCTATCAGATGCTTTATGGCTGCATTGTAGCTGCTCATACATGCCATAAAAGCATTGTAAAGTCAGCTTGGATGGAGTGCTTTTCTTTAGACCACTAATTGCTCACGCAGCAAGACACATTTTTACGGGTGTATTACCTCATCTCTTTATGGAAATATTTATGTTTCTGTCCAGAAGGAATGTTTTATCATTGCTGGTTGATTTTGGATGGAGGTTTGTCTTTTACTGGCAGAAGTGTCTGGATTTGGCTGCAGATCGCATGATTTGATCAGTTAGTGTAAACAAAAACAAGTTTGGATAAACAAATTAAGCAATACGTCAGTTTGCAATTAAAATGCACAAATTGCAATGTGTTTTCGCTGTAGGTGAGTCACCATAAACATGCCCTCATGCATTTGTTTCTCAGGTGTCGTGTTCACCTGAAGATTAAGAATTTCCCACAAGCTTCTTTGTAGCCGTTGTGTTCGGTTGCTTCTTAAGCTCACAGGCTAGTAACTAAATCCCAGCAGTCTTTGTTCAGAAACACAAAAGACATGGTTTCCGTGGCTGGGAGTTGGACGACTGAAGGTTGGCAAGGTGTAAAACAAACTCAACCTAAGGCCATGTGTGCACTTTTAATTTGAGACGGACCGTGTTTCTGCCAGGTAAATCTGTGCTGCACAAAAGGAGCACTAGAGGAGAAACCAATGAGACTTAATTAGAGGCTGCTAACTAATGACATGGTTTAAGCTTTCGCTTTAAGCGCAAGTCGCTGGAATGTGAGCGACACAAAACTTGCAAAACGAAGTTTTCTGCATTGCCACAATACTGTATTTACATTTGGCTATTGGGAAGGGATTTACACTGCTGGCCAGGAATAATTAAGTCTCTTCTAATCACCAAGGCTGCATTTATTTGATTAAAAATACACTAAAAATAGTGAAAAATTTTTGTAATTTAAAATAACTTTTATATATGTGAATATATAGTAAAATGTAATTTATATCCAGTTATCAAATCTGAATTTTCAGCATCATTACGCACATGATCCTACAGAAATCATTCTAATATTTTGATTTGTTGTTGAAAACAGTTATTATTGTGGCAATCGTGATACACTTACAATTCAAAAGTTTTTTTAAAGGACATTAAATTGATCAAAAGTGACAGTAAAGACATTTCTATTTCAAATAAATGCTGTTCTTTTGAACTCTCTATTCATCAAAGATCCTGAAAAATAAAATATATCACAGTTCCCACAAACATATGAACTGTTTTTAACATTGATAATAATCATAAATGTTTCTTGAGCAGCAAATCATCACATTAGAATGATTTCTGAAGGATCATGTGACACTGAAGACTGGAGTAACGATGCTGAAAATTCAAGTTTTCATCACAGGAATAAATTACATTTTAAAATATATTACAATGGAAAACATTTATTTTTAATTATAATAATATTTCACAATTTTTACTGTATTTTTGATCAAATAAATGCAGCCTTCTTGACTTCTTTCAACTTACTCCAAACTCGCTAGTGTAAAATCAGCAAGAAAATAAAAAGCACGGCAAGTTATTGCCAACGACGCATAATGCGCAGCTCTATAAACACCTCAACGCTGGACCGTCAGTATAATTAATTTAGCATGTAGATCTGATCCTGATTACCACCGAGATCTGTTCTGACCAAATATGGTTGGCAAAAAAAAAAGGAAAAACTTTTCTTTTTCCAATTACTATTGCACCAGAGCGGCTCAAGAATGCTTTGAAACAAAAAGCAAAGCCACAATTGATGCCAGCCATTTTTTTTTTTTTTGTTGTGCCGTTCTCTCTAGTCATCGGCAGGCTGTAAATCTTCAGAGAGTCGATATTCCAGCTCAGCTCAATGTCAGCGCCGGTTACGCCTGATGCAGCCGGACCGCCTCCCCGTCCCGAGATTGCGTCTGACCCCTGCACGCAATCCTCCTGCCCCGACAGCCCTCGCCGCGCGCCTGCCTGCACTTTCCCTTCACATTACTTCTGCTATTCTAACTTTTCCACTTCTGAGCAGCATCAATTATGCACTAGAATAACACAGGCCCCAGCCCGGGCGATATGACATAAAGGCCGATTATGGGCGTGAATAATTCAGGCACCTTCGTGCCATGTAGCTCTTACCAGCGATACGGCGACAGAGGCAGGACTAGTGTGAGGAACGTTCCTGCCGTTTTTAGCTGGAGGGAAAGCGGTTTCTGGGCATTGAGAAACTCTGACGCTTCTATCGACACTTGGCTGAGAGCGACACGGCACTTCGACAGACAGGATTTCTGTGGTGAGTTGCTAGGAAAGGGGAAAACATTTGGGGAATAAAAGTCTACAGAACAAAAAGAGTCTTTTCTGGCTGAATATTCAGTGTGGAAGATTAACAATCAGCTTGTGTATAATGATATTTACCTTTACACTGCAAAAAATATCTAAACATTCTTAAATCAAGATACATTTACTGGAGAAGAAAAACTTACTTTGTTTGAAAAATTAATCAAAATTAAGTGAGTTTGTGTTTAAAACAAGAACAAATATCTGCCAATGGAGTCAGAAAAATGAGCTTAATTCAAAGGGAAAACATTTGCACGTTTGTTTTTCTTGTTTTAAGCATAAACAAACTTAATTTTGATAGATTTTTTTTCATAAACAAGACTTAATATCTTCAGTCTTTGTTTCTCCAGTAAATGCATCTTGATTTAAGAATGTTTAGATATATTTTAGATTAAAAAGGCCATCTCGCCATTAAACACACACGCACACAGCCGCAGAAGTAACGTCTGAACCCTCAGATTTCACGGTCACCTTTGCCGTTTCAACACGGTCGCCTTGACCTCATTTCTTCAGGATTGCGTGCGAAGGTTTGCACAGCTTCGACTGTGAGATCACAAACAGCTCTTAATATTTTATACATTCGCCACCATCACAATCAGCTTCACTGTCTGCACCAATCAAACGGCAGGAAACGCTGAGCTTCCATTGGCTGATCATCTCCCCCAAAACACATTACAGTCTTTCTTCTGCAGGTTGAGCTCAGAAGATTTTCACACACACAAAAAAGGGGAATAAAATCATGATAGTCATGTCAAAACACAACTATTAAAACATGAATATGGAAACCATAAGAGTACAGATGTGCTACCATCAGATTATTTTTTTTAATATTTTTATTTATATTTATTTTTATTTATATATATATATATATATATATATAGTGCACCAAATAAAAATGTTTAAATATTATATATATATATATATATATATATATATATATATATATATATATATATATATATATATATATATATATATATATATATATATTTAAACATTTTTATTTGGTGCACGATATTTAAATGCAAGAAAAAAAGAAATATGTGTGTGTGTGTGTGTGTGTGTGTGTGTGTGTGTGTGTGTGTGTGTGTGTGTGTGTGTGTGTGTGTGTGTGTGTGTGTGTGTGTGTGTGTGTGTGTGTGTGGTCAAATGCACTCAAAAATAATAATGAATAACAATAAAACTATATCAAATGTATATTTAATTATATATATATATATAATTATTTATAAAAAATATAATTTTCTTTTAATATTTAAACATTTTCATTGAGTGCACAATATTTAAATGTTTAATATTTATATATTATAATATTTAATATTTATATATATTTAATTGCAAGTTAATTTAATTATATTATATTTAAATGCAATAAATAACTGATATGTATATATATATATATATATATATATATATATATATATATATATATATACATTTTGCAAAATAGTTATAAACTTAATTGTCAACTTCCCAAAAGTATTTAAGTGTCAATGAGCAAGAAACACTTTTTTATAGTAATAATAATAAATGTTATTATTATTTTTATGCATATGATTTCTTTCATTTCTGACAGTTGTTTTATTATTACTTATTATTATTAAATAAGATTGAAAGATATGCATCTTACCTATTTTAATTTAATAGTGCAGATTTCTATAGCTAAATAATTTCTGCTTGAATATTTTGTTTCATAACAATTAATGACGCATTCAGGTTTTCATTACATTTACACATTTATTGTTTCTTACATCAGTAAAATAATTAGAAGATCACTGATGGTTAATACAGACACAGACTTTTAATCTCAGGAAACGCAATCAAATCTTAAAATGCTTTCTGCGTAATGCGAATATCCCAGATATTTCCCTCATTATGCAGCTGAGTATTATTCATATTCATCCATCATCATCAGCCACGAGGTGTGAACTTTTAGTTTAGACCTCTGTCTTCACAGTCAACGAATCCACCTTCACCATCTGGATCCGTGCGATCCGGCCGGCCCGGCGGCATTAACTAACCGTCAGTCACCCGCAGTAGCCACAACACTGGGCCTAAATCAAACACTCGGGTGCAGGAGACACCCCGACAGCCCCCTAAAGCCCTGAGCCTATTACAGAAAATGTAAAGGGCCAGTAATCCCCGATTAGTCCAGAGAGAGAGGAGAGAGAAGCCGCCCCAGATGGCCTCTTCCGTGCGGACCGGACCATTGAGCACCGAGGGGGCAGAAAAACAGCTCAAGGTTTGGGAAGCAAAGAGATCAGCAGCCAAACAAACACGGCTTTAGAAACAGATCCTGGCGGGACACGGTGAGCGCATCGTCCTCAAATCCTCGGACAGGAGCGCTTCAGTAAAAACTATCAGAAAAGCGCAATTAAAGGTTCTCAGCCACTGAAAGAAACAGGGCAAATTTATAACTTAACAGTTTCTGCAGACTTCCAAAGACACTCCAGGGTTCCTCTTAAGTCTTATTTATCTCATTAGGCCTTTAACACTGATTAATATGAATGCCGAATGTGAGCAGGAAGGTTTCTATGGAGGAGAGGAAGGGGGATTAAAGAGGAAAGGGTTTTGTGTCAGTAGACAATGAGCCGATGGCTTTTTAAGCCCTTTAGTGACTCCACGCCATTACCTCATGAATGAGGAGACCTCGAGTCACTTTACTCCCAGAGACACTAAACAAACAAACCTCTGTCAGACCCACTCGCCCCGGAACATCAACAACACGCCGGCATTTCCAGGTGATCCTGGAGGCAAACTAGTTTTCAAAACAGCAAAATCTGAGCGAACAACGTCAACAAACTTCAAGTTGTAAGTTGTCAAACATACTTGACCGCACACTTCAGACAAAGAACCCTGGGTTTATAAACCGAAGGCTTTTCTTTATACACGACCGGACAAAAGTTTGTCACGTCGACTCGTTCTGAATTGTAATTTGATCAACTATAAAATTACACAAAAGTAACTACGGAAGGAGAATTAAGCCATTCATTAAAATAACAACTATAAATGTATTAACATAAGTAAAATATCATAATATTAAATCAAATTAAAACAAGTCAAAAGTAAAGAATTCAAATGTATGCAAAATTTATATTTATTTTTATTTTAAGCAGATAAAAAGGTCTTTAGATCTTGAGAAAAATTCTAATAGCTGATAAAATAAAATATTAAATAAACAAAAAGAAATTAAAGCTATATATATATGTATGTGTATATATGTGTGTGAGTGTGTATATAAATTTTAAATAAATTAAAAAACTTCAACTAAAAAAGAAAATAAGTTCACATATTATTTTTAATTAATTAAATATTATTTTATATTTATATATTTTATTTAAACAACAATACAATTAAATACAATAAAATTTAAATAAATTAAGTTACATTTTTGTAAACAAATGTAGGCAGAATTTATATTTATTTTTATTTTAAAGCATTTAAACAGTCTAGATTTCGAGAAACTTAAATTCAATCGAACATATCTGGTTAAATAAATAAAATTTTAAATAAAATAAAAAGTAAACAAAGTAAAGTAAACAAACAAAAAAGTAAAAAAATATATTTATATATTTTTTATTTATAAAATAAATAAATTTAAACGATTAATCGTGATTAATCACATCTAAAATAAAAGTTTGTTTCCATAATATATGTGTGTGTACGGTTTATATTTATTTATTTATTTATATATATATATATATATATATATACACACATGCATGTATATATTTAACAAAAATATTTATATATATAAATATGCATAAATATTTCTTAAAGAAATACATGTATGTTTTTTTGTTTGTTTGTTTTTTTACTTATTTAAATTATTTAATATTTTTATATTTGATTTAAACACACAACAAACAAATAAAATCAACAAAAATTATCATTTTTGTGAAGAATTCACATTAATTTGAAGCATTTAATACGAAGGCTTCAGATCAAAAGGTCTTCAGATCTTCAGAAACATCCCTTCAGTCGAGTGTATCTGCTCTACACGCAGGGGAACCCGAGTGTTTTGGGAAACGAAAGGCAAATCACGTTCCTTTGTGCTTTGTGCACGGATCCAGAAATCTTTACAACAACAGTGACGGCTGATACTGTATCTTGGGTGCAACAAAACACCCCTCAAACCATCACAAAATCCCCTCCACCCCCAGAAGACTTGAGCGCAAGAAGGACAAAGCTCAGTTCTGGGGTTAATCCTGTCGGCTTAGGGCTCGTCACAGACCCCGAGCTCCAAAATGTCACCTATATTGTTCGAGGAAGCCCGGTAGAAGCAGCCAGACACATGCGTCTGTGAAACGCCGCTTGGCGTGGGAGAAAGATGTGGTGAGGGAAAAGGCCGCCCCTGTAAACGCCGAGAGTATTACAAGCAGGACCATGAACCCCTCTCCATTCACCCCATTTATCCTCTCCTGCTCTCCTTTTCTCTAAATACATGCATACTTTCGGCCCGGGTTGTGGAGAGGCGACAGCGAGAGGAAACAATAGTGGCCTTTCAGAGCGGCCGAGGCCTGGCCGTGAGGAAGAGAGAGAGGAACCGGCCGCTCAATATTTCCAGCGGCCCGCTCCATCTCTTCACGGAGCAGCGGGCGGTCCGGAGAGGAGCGAGAGCCCGCTTTCGGTTTGTTTGTTTGTTTGTGCTCAGCCTCTCGGTGGAGTAAACACTGATGCACATTAAAAATAATAAAATGCAGAGCACAGCACACTCACTGACTGTTTGTGCAATATATTTTCTGTACTTATGAAACCAGCTTATGGCAGCTTACCTGCCTGGCGAGTCTCTCCAAACCTGTTTCAGTTTCTTGAGAATTGGCCCGCAGCTGCAGACTGATTTATTTTCCTTAAACTGAGGTGTGAATGTGGAATGGCACGGGTGAAGCAGGCATGACCGATGCACCCGCCACATGGGCGCCATGCTACATTTAGCCCAATAACAGTAAAGCATTATTTGCTCTCAAGCTTCAAATAGTAATTTATGTTAAATAACCGTTATGAATAAAACCATAAACCGATAACTTCACTATAGACTATGCACAAACATCTGCCTCATGCATTTGTTTATTTTAACCAGCATACGCTCTAACAAATGCTGGGTTAAAAACTACTCAAGTTGGGTTGAAAACAAAATCAGCATTTGGGATGTTTTAACCCAGCGAATGGGTTGTTTTAACCCAGCATTTGGGATGTTTTAACCCAACGAATGGGTTGTTTTAACCCAGCATTTGGGATGTTTTAACCCAGCGAATGGGTTGTTTTAACCCAGCATTTGGGATGTTTTAACCCAACGAATGGGTTGTTTTAACCCAGCATTTGGGATGTTTTAACTCAGCTATTGAGCTGTTTTAACCCAGCTATTGGGATGTTTTAACCCAACGAATGGGTTGTTTTAACCCAGCATTTGGGATGTTTTAACTCAGCTATTGAGCTGTTTTAACCCAGCTATTGGGATGTTTTAACCCAGCGAATGCATTGTTTTAACCCAGCATTTGGGATGTTTTAACCCAACGAATGGGTTGTTTTAACCCAGCATTTGGGATGTTTTAACTCAGCTATTGAGCTGTTTTAACCCAGCTATTGGGATGTTTTAACCCAACGAATGGGTTGTTTTAACCCAGCATTTGGGATGTTTTAACTCAGCTATTGAGCTGTTTTAACCCAGCTATTGGGATGTTTTAACCCAGCGAATGCATTGTTTTAACCCAGCATTTGGGATGTTTTAACCCAACGAATGGGTTGTTTTAACCCAGCATTTGGGATGTTTTAACCCAGCGAATGGGTTGTTTTAACCCAGCATTTGGGATGTTTTAACCCAGCGAATGGGTTGTTTTAACCCAGCATTTGGGATGTTTTAACCCAACGAATGGGTTGTTTTAACCCAGCATTTGGGATGTTTTAACCCAGCGAATGGGTTGTTTTAACCCAGCATTTGGGATGTTTTAACCCAACGAATGGGTTGTTTTAACCCAGCATTTGGGATGTTTTAACCCAGCGAATGGGTTGTTTTAACCCAGCATTTGGGTTGTTTTAACTCAGCTATTGAGCTGTTTTAACCCAGCTATTGGGATGTTTTAACCCAGCGAATGCATTGTTTTAACCCAGCATTTGGGATGTTTTAACCCAGCGAATGGGTTGTTTTAACCCAGCATTTGGGATGTTTTAACCCAACGAATGGGTTGTTTTAACCCAGCATTTGGGTTGTTTTAACTCAGCGATTGAGTTGTTTTAACCCAGCTATTGCAATGTTTTAACCCAGCGAATAGGTTGTTTTAACCCAGCTATTGGGATGTTGGTTGAGTTAAATGTTTGCCCAACATGCTGCGTAGTTTTATTTAACTCAACTATTGTTTAAAAAAGACTAAATGTCTGGCTTAAAATGAACCCAAAATATGTTGGAACCAAGAAATACAGTCATTTTTAAACAATAGTTGAGTTAAATAAAACTACCCAGCAGGTTGGGCAAACATTTAACAATCGCTGGGTTTGTCCAATTTCTAACCCAACTTTCTAACACAGCATTTTTAGTGTATGCATTTTTATAGATAATGCACAAAACATGTACAACAAAATGTACATTCTTCTGTCACATATTAAAAACGGACCAGAACAGTAAGACATGCGGTTTTAGATTAAAGGCACAGCTCAATAAGAGTTTGCACTGAATTAAATAAATCTAATTATGCACAAGAATGTTGCTGCAAATAAATTCATCCTGCATGCAGATTCTGAAGTGAACTGCAGCTGCATCTCTCCAGCGTTCACTCATGTACGTCTAATCCAGAGCAGAATCGACTGTCAGACCACGACACCGGGCATCAGCGTTTACAAAGCCTTATCTTGAAAAAGCATCTGATTCTGAGATGTTTTATACGGGCACTGCGTATCCAAAGTCAACAGACAGCAAATCCCCGGCTAAACTTGTTTTTGTCTTTATTAAATAAAAACATTGTGTCATGGCATAATGTCCTGCTGCCTTTTTAAGCAGCTAATGAGCTGTTGCAGGGCTACAGTGATGTTATTTTTCTGCCTAACATTAATCCACTGTCATCTTCTTCAAATTTTTGTCCTTTATGTCATCGTCTGTTCTTTAAAATCATAATAATAATTCTCCAGACCAGGTTTCTCATGGACCTGCTGAACTCTCCAGTACACAAACCATCTTTAATCCCCTCTGAGAATGAATTTCGACAGCAAAAAGGCAAAGCACATTCTACATACCACGGGAGAGGTTTTTACAAGGCTCAAAGAGGAAAATAGGCAGTGTCAAAACTAGTCAAGTCAGTCTGAATTGCAGCAGGATCTGTTTAAGACTGAAGAATAAGAGGCTCTGTTTTCATATATGACTGAAGAAAGCAGCCAGCAGCGCCACACGCATGAGGAACGTACCGTGTTTTACATTTCTCAGCTGAGGTGGATTATGTATTGCTTTACTTTTTTAACTTTCCACAGAAGAGAAATGAGAAGGTGCGAAAATGCACATAAAATACATACAAGTGCATGTAAGCTGTTACACGCGGAGCACAAAGTTTGTGGAGGTCAGTTCAATTCAATATGGAGGGAATTACTCTACGAGAATTCATCTGGGCTGAACTAAAGCAGCAGTAGAAACATGCAAAATGTTTTGCTTTTGAAATTGCAATATTAATAAATAATACGTAAAAAAAATAAAAGTATTAAATATTTTAAAAACATTATATATAGGTTACGTTTGGAAACATTAAAGTTTTTTAAAGTTTTTTAAATAAGTCTCTTGTGCTCACTAGGGCTGTGTTTATTTGATCAAAAATACAGTAAAAATTGTGAAATATTATTATAATTAAAAACAGCTGTTTTCTATGTGAATATATAGTAAAATGTAATTTATATCCTGTGATCAAAGCTGAATTTTCAGCATCATTACTCCAGTCTTCAGTGTCACATGATCCTTCAGAAATCTAACTAAAGCAGCAGTAGAAACATGCAAAATGTTTTTTGTTTTGCTTTTGAAATTGCGATATTAATAAATAATAGGTAAAAAAAAATACTTTATTAAATAAAAGTATGAAATACTTTAAAAACATTATATATAGGTTACATTTGGAAACATTAAAGTTTTTTTTTTACGTTTTTGAAATAAGTCTCTTGTGCTCACTAGGGCTGTGTTTATTTGATCGAAAATACAGTAAAAATTGTGAAATATTATTATTATTAAAAATAGCTATTTTCTATGTGAATATATAGTAAAGTGTAATTTATTTCAGTGATCAAAGCTGAATTTTCAGCATCATTACTCCAGTCTTCAGTTACACATGATCCTTCAGAAATCATTCTACGATAATTTCTTATTATTATCAATATTGAAAATGCTGATTTTTTTTAGTTTAAAGTTTAAGTTTTTTTGGTGAAAATCATGATACACTGCCATTCAAAAGTTTGGGTTAAGTAAGATTTAAAAAAAAAAAAAAAAAAAAGGAAATTAATACTTTAATTTAGCAAAGATGCATTAAATAAATTGCTGAAAATAAATGTTGTACTTTTAGACTTTCTAGTCATCAAAGATCAGTTTCCACAAATTTTTTTTACATTAATAATAATAATAATAAATGTTTCTCAAGCAGCAAATCATCATATTAGAATGATTTCTGAAGGATCATGTGACACTGAAGACTGTAGTAATGATGCTGAAAATTCAGATTTGATCACAGGAATAAATTACATTTTACTATATATTCACATAGAAAACAGCTATTTTACATAGTAAAACTATTTCACATTTTTTACAGTATTAATTACAGTATTATTATTATTATAAAGTATTTTTACAGTATTGATCAAATAAATGCAGCCTTGGTGAGCAGAAGAGACTGATTAAAAAACCTTAATGTTTTAAACTTTGATATACATGTGTGTGTATATATATATATATAGCTTATAAAAAATATTATACACATATAAGGTAACTCGTGTTTAGGGACTTTTACGGGAAACACTGTTGTAAACACAATCACGGTTGTCCTGTAAACACTGATGGTCCAGCACGTTTGAGTCGAGTGGGAACACATTTCTGACCGGTTCATCATGGAACATTTTCACGAGCAAACCAACTATCGTGTTACAGCCGAATGTACGCTGGGTTTCCGTTCAGAGGCCGCGTGACCCCTGCGCCCCGGGTCTCCAGTAGAGGAGCCGCACAGCCGGAATGAAGGTCCTGAAATATCTAATTGTATTCATTCATTTTCTCCGCTCAGCATGGCACTGAGAAATAAAGAGAGTCGCAGTTAAAGGGGAAGGAAGTCAGAGGGGAATCTGGCTCGCGGGGGCTCTTCGGCATGGGAAACGGTACGCGTCCTCATTACACTCGTTTAGTGTGCCAAAGGTGCGGTGAGTAATTAACCAATTAACAATTCATACTCATAACGGAGGTGCGAGCCAATGAAGTGCGGACAGCCAACGGATCGGTGCCTTTTTATGTGCCCTTCTCATATTCAGCCAGAGTTCATGCAACGAATACAAAGAGAGCAGATGCACTGCTAAAAATGTGTTTTTGACTATACGTCCACATAGACATCATGCAAAATGAATTCTCTTCCAGATCTGCTCTCATTTGTGAGGGTGAATGAGTCAAACAAACACCATTACTGTAAATCTGACACACAACATCCCTTCTATGATTATATCTGCTTTCCACAAGTAAAAACAAGACAATAAAACACACAAGACTCAGAAAACCACTGGATTCTTACAGGCCCAAACTTAACGTGAATCGCTGCGAACCATCTGTGCTTCAGCGAACAGTTACTCCCCAAAAATGTGAAGAAGAAGAAGAAAAAATACTTTTTTTTTCTGTATATGGCGATCTGAAATGAAACTCTTAATTTTTCGACCTCGTGTCCAAATGAAACTGCGGCTTTTCAGCGTCACATATAAAATGAAATCTGACTTTGCATTTTTCTGTTTAAACAAAGTGTCACATAAATAAACTGAGCTCTCAAAGCAGGGGAGAAATTCTGACCACGAAACATCTAATCAGAGGAGAACTATTCAGTCTGGTGGCAGGTTTCAAAACTGTCTGATCCATTTAAACAAGTTTTAAATAGGATATGCAACCTATGCACTGAAAAAATAAAGACTTCATTTCTTTTGTGAAATGTGTGCATTTGTGAATATCCCCCATTAACATACAGGTTAAATGAATCAATGGTCAT
>NC_063055.1:1242500-1265000 GCF_018812025.1 Megalobrama amblycephala | reverse complement strand
AGATTCATAGATCAGCTGAATGAAACTTTTGTGTGAGTGTGTGTGAGTTTGGCACAGGTAAGAATGGAATCTTGTTTCCGCCATGGAATAAAACAAATTTTAAAAAGATAATTGCGAATTTTTTATCTCACAATTCTGTTTATATATAGTTATACATTTGGAATTGTGAGTTTACTTCTCAAAATTGTGACTTTTTTCCTCAGAATCCTGCTTTTATATCTCGTAATTCTGACTTTTTCCTCATAATTCCAAGTTCATATCTTGTAATTCTAACTTTTTTTCTCCCTGAATTCAGAGATTATATCTCATAATTCTGACTTTTTTCCTCAGAATTCCAAGTTTATATCTCGTAATTCTGACTTTTTTTCTCTCTGAATTCCGAATATATCTCATAATTCTGACTTTTCCCCCTCGAAATTCCAAGTTTATATCTCATAATTCTGACTTTTTTCCTCAAAATTCCAAGTTTATATCTCGTAATTCTGACTTTTTTCTCCCTGAATTCCGAGTTTATATCTCATAATTCTGACTTTTCCCCCTCAAAATTCCGAGTTTATGTCTCATAATTCTGACTTTTTTCCTCAAAATTTCGAGTTTATATCTCGTAATTCTGACTTTTTTCCTCAGAATTCCAATTTTATTTCTCGTAATTCTGACTTGTTTTCTCCCTGAATTCCGAGTTTATATCTCGTAATTCTGACTTTTTTCCTCAAAATTCCAAGTTTATATCTTGTAATTCTGACTTTTTTTCTCCCTGAATTCCGAGTTTATATCTCGTAATTCTGACTTTTTTCCTCAAAATTCCGAGTTTATATCTCATAATTTTGACGTTTCCCCCACAAAATTCTGAGTTTATATCTCGTAACTCTAATTTTTTTCCTCAGAATTCCAAGTTTATATCTCGTAATTCTGACTTTTTTTCTCTCTGAATTCCGAATATATCTCATAATTCTGACTTTTCCCCCTCGAAATTCCAAGTTTATATCTCATAATTCTGACTTTTTTCCTCAAAATTTCCTTGTTTATATCTCGTAATTCTGACTTTTTTCTCCCTGAATTCCGAGTTTATATCTCATAATTCTGACTTTTCCCCCTCAAAATTCCGAGTTTATGTCTCATAATTCTGACTTTTTTCCTCAAAATTTCGAGTTTATATCTCGTAATTCTGACTTTTTTCCTCAGAATTCCAATTTTATTTCTCGTAATTCTGACTTGTTTTCTCCCTGAATTCCGAGTTTATATCTCGTAATTCTGACTTTTTTCCTCAAAATTCCAAGTTTATATCTTGTAATTCTGACTTTTTTTCTCCCTGAATTCCGAGTTTATATCTCGTAATTCTGACTTTTTTCCTCAAAATTCCGAGTTTATATCTCATAATTTTGACGTTTCCCCCACAAAATTCTGAGTTTATATCTCGTAACTCTAATTTTTTTCCTCAGAATTCCAAGTTTATATCTCGTAATTCTGACTTTTTTCCTCAGAATTCCATGTTTATATCTCATAATTCTGACTTTATTTCTCCCTGAATTCCGAGTTTATGTCTCATAATTCTGACTTTTCCCCCTCAAAATTCCGAGTTTATATCTCATAATTCTGACTTTTTTCCTCAAAATTCTGAGTTTATATCTCGTAATTCTGACTTTTTTACTCAGAATCCCAATTTTATATCTCATAATTCTGACTTGTTTTCTCCCTGAATTCCAATTTTATATCTCGTAATTCTGACTTGTTTTCTCCCTGAATTCCAAGTTTATATCTCGTAATTCTGACTTTTTTCTCCCTGAATTCCGAGATTATATCTCATAATTCTGACTTTTCCCCCTCGAAATTCAGTTTTTAATGAATTCCGAGATTATATCTCATAATTCTGACTTTTCCCCCTCGAAATTCAGAGTTTTTATCTCATAATACTGACTTTTTTCCTCAAAATTCTGAGTTTATATCTCATAATTCTGACTTTTCCCCCTCAAAATTCTGAGTTTATATCTTGGAATTCTGACTTTTTTTCTCCCTGAATTCCGAGTATATCTCATAATTCTGACTTTTCCCCCTCAAAATTCCAAGTTTATATCTCGTAATTCTGACTTTTTTCCTCAGAATTCCGAGTTTATATCTCGTAATTCTGACTTT
Organism: Megalobrama amblycephala; assembly: GCF_018812025.1. Taxonomy (NCBI): domain Eukaryota; kingdom Metazoa; phylum Chordata; class Actinopteri; order Cypriniformes; family Xenocyprididae; genus Megalobrama; species Megalobrama amblycephala. The sequence continues at coordinate 1,262,870 of NC_063055.1, read as the reverse complement.
TTTCCTCAAAATTCCAAGTTTATATCTTGTAATTCTGACTTTTTTTCTCCCTGAATTCCGAGTTTATATCTCGTAATTCTGACTTTTTTCCTCAAAATTCCGAGTTTATATCTCATAATTTTGACGTTTCCCCCACAAAATTCTGAGTTTATATCTCGTAACTCTAATTTTTTTCCTCAGAATTCCAAGTTTATATCTCGTAATTCTGACTTTTTTCCTCAGAATTCCAAGTTTATATCTCGTAATTCTGACTTTTTTTCTCTCTGAATTCCGAATATATCTCATAATTCTGACTTTTCCCCCTCGAAATTCCAAGTTTATATCTCATAATTCTGACTTTTTTCCTCAAAATTCCAAGTTTATATCTCGTAATTCTGACTTTTTTCTCCCTGAATTCCGAGTTTATATCTCATAATTCTGACTTTTCCCCCTCAAAATTCCGAGTTTATGTCTCATAATTCTGACTTTTTTCCTCAAAATTCCAATTTTATTTCTCGTAATTCTGACTTGTTTTCTCCCTGAATTCCGAGTTTATATCTCGTAATTCTGACTTTTTTCCTCAAAATTCCAAGTTTATATCTTGTAATTCTGACTTTTTTTCTCCCTGAATTCCGAGTTTATATCTCGTAATTCTGACTTTTTTCCTCAAAATTCCGAGTTTATATCTCATAATTTTGACGTTTCCCCCACAAAATTCTGAGTTTATATCTCGTAACTCTAATTTTTTTCCTCAGAATTCCAAGTTTATATCTCGTAATTCTGACTTTTTTCCTCAGAATTCCATGTTTATATCTCATAATTCTGACTTTATTTCTCCCTGAATTCCGAGTTTATGTCTCATAATTCTGACTTTTCCCCCTCAAAATTCCGAGTTTATATCTCATAATTCTGACTTTTTTCCTCAAAATTCTGAGTTTATATCTCGTAATTCTGACTTTTTTACTCAGAATCCCAATTTTATATCTCATAATTCTGACTTGTTTTCTCCCTGAATTCCAATTTTATATCTCGTAATTCTGACTTGTTTTCTCCCTGAATTCCAAGTTTATATCTCGTAATTCTGACTTTTTTCTCCCTGAATTCCGAGATTATATCTCATAATTCTGACTTTTCCCCCTCGAAATTCAGTTTTTAATGAATTCCGAGATTATATCTCATAATTCTGACTTTTCCCCCTCGAAATTCAGAGTTTTTATCTCATAATACTGACTTTTTTCCTCAAAATTCTGAGTTTATATCTCATAATTCTGACTTTTCCCCCTCGAAATTCTGAGTTTATATTTTGTAATTCTGACTTTTTTCCTCAGAATTCCAAGTTTATATCTCGTAATTCTGACTTTTTTTCTCCCTGAATTCTGAGTTTATATCTCATAATACTGACTTTTTTCCTCAAAATTCTGAGTTTATATCTCATAATTCTGACTTTTCCCCCTCAAAATTCTGAGTTTATATCTTGGAATTCTGACTTTTTTTCTCCCTGAATTCCGAGTATATCTCATAATTCTGACTTTTCCCCCTCAAAATTCCAAGTTTATATCTCGTAATTCTGACTTGTTTTCTCCCTGAATTCCGAGTTTATATCTCATAATTCTGACTTTTTTTTCTGCCACAGATTCTGACTTTTTTTCTCACAACTCACAGTTTGTGTGTACAAGTACATTTTTATTTTTTTATTCTGTGGGACAAATAAGCTTCCATAGGTATTCTAATCTTATAATGTGCATCCATAACAATATAAATGTGCTTTTGGAAACAAGAATGATCTGTACACACAATTGCATATACAGTAATCCCTGCTGAGCACACACTCTATTGACCCAGTGAAAAAAGAAAAAACTAGTTGGAAAAGCAGAGAGTGTTGGATGCGGTTCAAATCGCTGTCTCGTCCCCACAGCGTCAGTTGGAGCACGAATGCTGTATGCCAACAGCGGAGCAGCACTTGTCATTCTGATGCCCAAAGTCAAATATGCTGGATCTCATTTGTATACAGATCACAGGCCATGCTGTAATACTCTCGCGTTCACCAAGACAATGGAGCCATTGTGAATTAGGATCAGTGTGGATGCTGTGTACATGTCTCGTGCGCGTGTGCACTGTGTCACGGGCTGGACCGTAACCCAACGCAACACGAAACATGCAAACCGCCCTGCTGGACTTCAGTGTGCTCATGCATTCATGGAGATTAGAGCTGATATCAGGGAACATTTCAGATTGCATGCATCAGAAAAGGCGATTTAGATTTACAGAGCTTTTGTCTGTAATGCTGTTGTGTTGAAGTCAGAAAGACCATCAGATTCCATCCAGTAATTATTTGCAACGCTTGCAAAAAAAAAAAAAAAAAAAAAATCAATATTGTTTGTTCTAGATATCAGCTAATCCAAAGCACTCACAATCCAAATATCAGCAAACAATCATTTAGCTGCTAATTACACAGGCAAACAAACACAGGATCCCTGTAGCTCTAGGTTACACAAGTGATGTTCGCTACAATAGGTTAAGCATCACTATTATTGAGGTGTTGAATTAACAAAGTGATCATACTTATGATTTTTACCTGCTGGACGATAAAACGGATGAAAAAAATCTCACAGAAGCACATTGAAGGAGAGATTTGAGGGTGGACATTTTATAAAACAACTAGCAATCTCCCAGAACACCAAAGCAACCACCCAAGACACCCTAGCAACTGTCCAGAACACCTTAGTAACCACCCAAAATGCCCTAACAACAACCCGGAACAACCTAGCAACCATCCAAAACATCATAGCAACCACTTAGAACGCCATAGCAACTGTCCAGAACACCCTAGCAACTGTCCAGAACACCCCAGTAAGCACCCAAAATGCACTAATAACCACCCAGAACACCCTAGCAACCAACCAAGACACCCTAGCAACTTTCCAGAACACCCCAGTAACCACCCAAAGTGCCTTAGCAACAACCCAAAGCACCCTAGCAACTACGCAAAACACCATAGCAATCACCTAGAATGCCAACTATCAAGAACACCTCAGTAACCACCCAAAATGCCCTAACAACACCCAGAACACCCTAGCAACCATACAAAATGCCTCAGCAACAACCCAGAACAATCTAGCAACCATCCAAAACATCCACTTAGACACCATAGTAACTTTCCAAAACATCATAGTAACCACCCAAAATGCCTCAGCAACAACCCAGAACACCCTAGCAACTACCCAAAACATCATAGCAACCATTTAGAACGCCAACTGTCCAGAACATCCCAGTAACCACACAAAATGCCCTAACAACGATCCAGAAAACCCTAGCAACCATTCAAAATGCCTCAGCAACAACCCAGAACACCCTAGCAACTACCCAAAACATCATAGCAACCATTTAGAACGCCAACTGTCCAGAACATCCCAGTAACCACACAAAATGCCCTAACAACGATCCAGAAAACCCTAGCAACCATCCAAAATGCCTCAGCAACAACCCAGAACACCCTAGCAACTACCCAAAACATCATAGCAACCACCTAGAATGCCAACTGTCCAGAACACCCCAGAAACCTCCAAAAATGCTTTAACAACCACCCAGAACACCCTAGCAACTACCCAAAACACCATAGCAACCACCTAGAATGCCAACTGTCCAGAACACCCGAGTAACCATCCAAAATGCCCCAACAACGATCCAGAAAACCCTAGCAACCATCCAAAATGCCTCAGCAACAACCCAGAACACCCCAGAAACCACCCAAAATGATTTAACAACCATAGCAACCATTTAGAACGCCAACTGTCCAGAACATCCCAGTAACCACACAAAATGCCCTAACAACGATCCAGAAAACTCTAGCAACCATTCAAATGCCTCAGCAACAAACCAGAACACCCTAGCAACTACACAAAACACCATATCAACAACCTAGAATGCCAACTGTCCAGAACACCCCAGAAACCTCCCAAAATGCTTTAACAACCACCCAGAACACCCTAGCAACCATCCAAAATGCCTCAGCAACAACCAAGAACACCCTAGCAACTACCCAAAACACCATAGCAACCACCTAGAATGCCAACTGTCCAGAACACCACAGAAACCACCCAAAATGATTTAACAACCATAGCAACCATTTAGAACGCCAACTGTCCAGAACATCCCAGTAACCACACAAAATGCCCTAACAACGATCCAGAAAACCATAGCAACCATCCAAAATGCCTCAGCAACAACCCAGAACACCCTAGAAACTACCCAAAACATCATAGCAACCACCTAGAATGTCCTAGCCACCTCCAAGAACACCCTAGCAACTGCCCAGAATGCACTAACCACCAAGAATACCCTAGTAACCAGTTAGTAGTGAGCTAGCAACCACCAATAACGCCATAGCAACCCACATCTTAGCATCAGTCAACAAGCAACAATCAAGAACCCCCTAGCAACTGCGTAGCAACGTATTAAAAACCACTCCGTGTTCGCCACGTGTAATGTTCCTAATTGAACTCTTCCAGTTCATTGTTTACCTTTACTTATTGTCATTTCATTCATGACATATTGGCTTTGAGATTTTACTGTCGGACTAAATGTACTTCAATCTGTTGCTAATCAGATCAGCCTGTTGTGTTACGCTGCAGGAAAGCTAGCCTGACTCGAGCATGTTGCAAACACAGGCAGAGATCGATTGGAGTGATCTAATTGGATATATTTCCTCTGACGCTTCCCTCGGCTGAATGCTGATGATGAAGAGCAGCTCTCTGAGAGCAGAAGATCTCGTCTGGCCAATAAGATGTGTTAAAGAGTTTTTCTAAAGCCTTGCCAGCTATGAAGTGCATGTCAATTCATCTTCCAGCCCTTTTTAAAAGTCTTGTCTAAGTTAAAGCCCACTGTGAGCATATAAACACAATAATCTCCCTGCAAGAATATTTCCTTCACTACAACAAACCCTACTCTTTTCCACATGGCCATTTGAGGGTTTATGAACTTGTTTATGTGTCTGCTAATACAGTTTACATAACACATATTACGTTAGCATTAGTGAGCATTACCGGAGGCTAAGAGTATTATATGTTACTGTATCCTGATTTCCTCAATCCGCTTTCACAAATTATTCAACATTCAGGGGCGTCACGCACCAAACTTTTCCCCCGGCTCACAATATGAATGGACGTTTTTCTCAACACCAGGGTTGTGCAGTGTTCAGACTTACAATGAGAATACATTTACCCTCCTAAATTCTATTGTGGATTTGTCTCTAACTGATGGATGGATGGATGGATGGATGGATGGATGGATGGATGGATGGATGGATGGGGATCAAAAATGTATATATGTATGCATGTATGGATGGATAAATGGATACATAAAAAATGGATGGATGGAATAAAAAATGGTGGATGGAAAGATGATGGATGGATGGATGGATCAAAAATTGATGGATGGATCAAAAATGGATGATTGATGGATGGAAGGACGGATGAAAAATGGATGGATGATGGATGGATGGATGGATGGATGGATGGATGGATGGATAGATCAACAATGGATGAATGGATGATAGATCAAAGATGGATAAATGGAAGGATGGATGGATGGATGGATAAATGGATAGATCAAAAATGGATGGATAGATGGATGGATAAAAATGGATGGATGGAATCAAAAATTGTGGATGGAAAGATGATGGATGGATGGATGGATGGATGGATGGATGGATGGATGGATGGATGGATGGATCAAAAATTGATGGATGGATCAAAAATGGATGATGGATGGATGGAAGGACGGATGAAAAATGGATGGATGATGGATGGATTAATGGATGGATAGATAGATCAACAATGGATGAATGGATGATAGATCAAAGATGGATAGATGGAAGGATGGATGGATGGATGGATGGATGGATGGATGGATGGATTAAAAATGGATAGATAGATAGATAGATAGATAGATAGATAGATAGATAGATAGATAGATAGATAGATAGATAGATAGATAGATAGATAGATAGATAGATAGATAGATAGATAGATAGATAGATAGATTATTTGCATTACTTAATTTGACTATTATTTTGTTGTACAATGTAAATTAAAGTACAGTCAAGTTTTGTATGAGGCTTTAATTTTGCTCATAAATCTCAGAGGAAGCACTGCTGAATTAGTCTTCCAGGTTCTGCACCACTCTATTCTAATCCAATTCAATTAAAATTCACACTCGTGAATTGAGAGGCGATTAATTATTCGATTCTGTCCATCCCTGGTTAACATTTACCTTTTCCCTGTAAGTCTTTACTCAGGCTCGGCTCGCTGCGTTCAGCACATCCACAAACACATCAGGCAACAGCGCCCGCGTCTCTGTTCGGCGGTAAATGAAAATGAATTCATTTCCTGTCTCTCCAGCTGCTCTGTATCACTGACACACTATATCTCAGCACAACAGATAACGCGTACAGTATTTAATACATCTTCACTAATGTTTTCCCCGAACGCATCCCGTATGCACCCAACAGCAGGTTTCACATGGTCCCTCTGCAATCACACTATTTATTTGGCCTGTAATAAAGGGTTTGTTTCTTTATGTCGGTGTGTGACGCAGTGAGAGGAATGATCGCTGAACTCGCCAATGACACAGAGAAACACCAGCTGCTGAATCAGAACAGATGCAGATCTTCTCAACTCCAAAATTCCACTCAGGTCTCACAAAGATAAATGCAAAAACAAAACAAAAAACTTTTGCATGGAGAAAACGCATCAAAACATCTACTGTTTTCAATGTCAAGGATTTCATTTTAAAAGTAAAGATAAAAATCACAATCTTCATTAGAGGATCTACCAGTTTTAGTCCATCATAAACAAGATTTAATGCCTCATGGTTTAATGTGCTTTCTCTGCAATAACCACCACTTTAACCAACCGCCCTGGGCAGAGAAATGAACAACTCCAGTCTTATGAGCAATTCATTCTGTTATCATCACTACAATGAAACGAGAGGCCATTTGGTCCGACTTTACAGATATCACAACATCACTGGCCTATAAAAAATAATTGAGCTATCATTGAGACAAATAAAAAGTGAATAAAAGGATATTAATTATATGGCAGTTCTTCTGAAAGAGAATGAATGGATAATTAAAAGCGGCTAGTGTCTCGTGATAAAGCGTTCCGTCTGAATGGAGTCAGAACTAAATGACCAAACACAATGGTCTGAGAACGAGGCGGTAATTGCTCGTTCTGCGGTGATATTTTAAGGAAGTGACAGCAGAATATCAATTTCTGTGGCTTTTCGAGGCACTCGATCAAACTCTGCTGTTCTAACGTAAAGGGTTGTGAAACAGAAAAGAGAGCAGACTTTATTTTGCTCATTTTTCATGCAACCCAAAACAAGTTTCCCATGCACTGCATATTACATTTCAAAGTTACAGTGACATAAATATTTAGTTCAAGTTTTTTGAAAATAGTTCTTACACTACACCGCGTTCCAAATTATTATGCATTCAGATTTTAGTTTTTCTAAGAAAGTGTTTGTTTGTTTATTTCTCCATGTCTTTTTAGATAACTGGTATCAATCTCAGACAAAGTAATTTGCCAGAAACCCTACTTAGAGGTTGTTCCACATTATTAAGCAAGTCACAGTTCTCATGCAATATGGGGAGGAAGAAAGATCTTTCTGAAGATGAAAAGCATGAAATGGTGCAATGTTGTGCAAAAGGCATGAAAACAACCAATATTGTGTGAAAACTGAATGGAGATTATCGAATTATCGTAAGATTTGTGAGTGATAAGTTAACTGCAACCGTTGCGGTCTGTTAGTCAAATAATGCGTCTCAATGGGAACTCCATCTATAAGAGTAAAAAAAAACATGCACAGACAAATCCAAATGAAACCCTGCGGCTCGTGACGACATACTGATGTCCTACGACACAAAACAATTGGTTTGTGCTAGAAAACGAACAGAAATTATATCATTTTTTACCTCTAAAACACCACTATGTCCAACTGCCCTGCGCATCCGGTTAGTGAGGTCTGAACGCTCTCAGACAATGGAAGTGATGTCTCGCACTCACTGAAGCAAAGCGCGAGAGTCATCAGAACGCATTTTTTGACCTGCTGAACACAGTTTGACATAGTGGTGTTTTAGAGGTAAAAAATGATAGAAATACTGTTTGTTTTCTCGCACAAGTCGATCGTTTCGTGTCTTAGGACATCAATGTGTCGTCACGAGCCGCAGGGTTTAAATTGGATTTGTGCGTGTTTTTTTTTACTCTTATAGACAAAGTTCCCATTGACACGCATTATACGACTGACAGATGGCAACGGTTGGAGTTAAAAATCATCATTTGTGTTCTACTGAAGAAACAAAGTCACCTACATCTTGGATGCCCTGGGGGTAAGCAGATAAACAACAATTTTCATTTTTGGGTGAACTATCCCTTTAAAATGAAGAGATCCTAAAGGGACCTTCCATCTCACTTCCCAGTATTCCAGCTCAAATCATCACCCGCCAGCTCCTTGCTGACGTCACAGTCTTGTTTGAACGTGGTGGCCATTCACCAACCATCCAGAAATCCATCCATTTAGACCATCCATTGTAGTACGGCATTAGTCAGTGAATAAAACTATTTAAAAATGAGTCTTCATGTATTTCTACAGCCACTGTAAATGTTTCTCTTTGTGAGGTTTGGTTTGGAGTGGCTGAAATGCATCTTTACGCACAACTGCCAGCCAGCATGAAGAGCTTCTTGAGACTCCAGAGACACCAGCAGCTTCAAATACCTGTTTGCTGCTCAACACTGGCTTTTTTATAGCTGCCCTTTTAATACAATTAATTTTTTTGATAGGAACTTTCCTTAATAAGCCTTTATCTGACCGAGTTCTGCTGTGCTCTAAATCACTCACAAATCTTATGATAATTTGATAATCTCCATTCAGTTTCACACAATATTAGTTGTTTTCATGCCTTTTGCACATCATTTCATTTCATGCTTTTCATCTTCAGAAAGATCTTTCTTCCTCTCCATATTGCATGAGAACTGTGACTTGCTTAATAATGTGGAACAACCTCTAAGTAGGGTTTCCATAGATCTGGCAAATTATTTTGTCTGAGATTGATACCAGTTATCTAAAAAGACATGGAGAAATAAACAAACAAACACTTTCTTAGAAAAACTAAAATCTGAATGTTTATTGTACTGAAATCTTACTGATATATCACTTGCATAATAATTTGAAACGCGGCATATTCTATACAATATATACAATATATACTGTACACACACATATATATATATATATATCTCCACTGTGCTTTAAGTCAAAGTTTATAATACATCATAGATACCAATGAATCTATCTGTCATGTAAATGAAGGATTTAATGAACATCTCTATCAACACCTATGATGTGATTTCTCAAAATCAGCCTCTTCCTTTAATTCCAGGCTGGTAATGTGGGAATGTTCAAATGTTTCAGTGAGTCCAGACCAAACATCCTCTCACAGATAACACACTCCACACTGATAGCACTCTCCGCCTGACTTTATTTTGCTCATTTTTCATGGACACCTGCTGTTTGAAGTTACCAGTTGGTTAGAATAAAGATGTGCTAATGTCTCGGGGGTGATTTTTGTGGTTAAAATCTATAAAACTAATGCAACTTCACAAATTAAAACGATGAAAAGTTCCTAACAGTGGACGTGAGGTCATGTTATACTGTGAATATAATAGTCATACAGCGCAAAGTAAATCCTGTCAATCCAAACTTTGAATATTGTGATTCATGTTAGATCTGGTTGATTTGGTTCAAGGTTTAGAACTGTACTTTGAAGACTTTTCTTAGATTCTTTCTTGAAATCAACAGGAAGAACAGCACTGTTGTGCTGCATTAAGCTCGGTATCTTGTACATTCTTGCTTAAACAAGATTCCATGACTGTACAGAATTAGAGTCATGCAAACTGCATTACTTAATTAGCATCATTCAACAGCATGTCATCTTAGAACAGTTTCTCAGTTAGTGTACATCTCTATTTGAGTGTCAAATCTCTAGAGCTGTTCATCTCAAACAATCTCCCCCGTACATTTTTGAAGTATTTCATTTTCTTTTTTTTGACTTGTCCTGCTGGTAGCCTTAATGGTAATTAAAATTGCGATTCAAGCATCATAACTGCTGCCTCCCGGTATGATCGGCATGAACTATCTGTTGAGAATGGCGAGTGTTAATTGTCCGCCCCAGGAGAGACTCTTTAACCGCACAGCACGTCTTCAAATCCTTAACATCTCCTTGTTTTGATCAAAGAAGGCAAGCGCTGCGGGTAAACTCCACAAATCAGATTGGGAAGAAGCGCCTGCTTTAATTTCTGGAGACTGGTGAGATGAATGTCGCAGGATGACAGCAGGATGATTAGCTGAAGGATGTGATTGAGTGACGTTACGCCGTATGAAACTCCTGATTCAAACTGCAGGAGAAACGTCCAGAGCAAAAGAAACGTGCGTTTTAGTAAACTCACTGCGCTTTACTCTGTTTTTGCAGGTTGTGAAGCTAAGATTTTCAGACAGCCCTCCCTCCTTTATGATTCACACATGAGATGTTTTGAAATATCGGTGTTATAAAGCCATAGCCAGAGGCCAGCGGTCCAGACAGTGGCCCACCTGCTATTGGTACTGTAAAAACACTGAGAGCGATGACAGCTTTCCAATAGATGCGACGCTGAATAGGCCCAGGAGTGCTGAGAAAATTAACCCGTTACGGTCAGATTTTCCACAGAGATATGAAATAAAGCAGCACTTCTCTACTGGTGAGTTGCCACTCAAATGCGCTGCATTTATACATTTCAGGGTTACACTGAAATAAACATTTAGTTAAATTCACTATATTTCACGTTTGGAAACTTGAGTGATTCATAAATGCATCATTTAAAAAATGAATCATTTAAAAAATACATGGTTTAAAAGAATGATTCATTTGGAAATCAGACATAATTAGATGGTAAAATTCTTTGGGGAAAAAAAAGTTAACACAAAACAGTTACCAACAATGCTATTAACCCAACATTCATCCAAAAACCACTTAAAACTACTCGTGTAGGATTGCAATCGACATAACTGAATAAAAAATGACAATACAATATAAAATAATTTGTATAAGCCATTTATCAGTACAGTATAAGATATATAGTACACATTATACATAGTAAAATTATAATATATTTTAGAATTTTATTATATATATATATATATATATATATATATATATATATGTGCATATATATATATAATTCTAAAATATATATATATATATATATTTTAAATAATATTATATATAGTACAAAATTCTAATATAAACTATATATATATATAAAAAAATTCTAAAATGTATATATTTATACATATTATATATATTACAAAATTCTAATATATATATATATATATATATATATATATATATATAAAATTCTAAAATGTATATATTTATACATATTATATATAGTACAAAATTCTAATATATATATATATAAAATTCTAAAATATATATTTTAAATAATATTATATATAGTACAAAATTCTAATATATATAAATTATATATATAAAAAAATATTAAACATGTATATATTTATACATATTATATATTACAAAATTCTAATATATATATATATATATATATATATATATATATATATATATATATAATTCTAAAATGTATATATTTATACATATTATATATTACAAAATTCTAATATATATATATATATATAATTCTAAAATGTATATATTTATAAATAACATTATATATATATATATATATATATATATGGAATAATAAAATATACATTTAAATAAATTTAACGTAAATTCATTGATTTTTTTTTTTTTTTTTTTTTTTTTTTTATACTTATTTAAAAACTAATATTATGTAATATCATGTTATTTGTGAGTGTTGGAAGTGAGCAATTCAATTTACTCATAAAATAATTAAATTACATTTGGCTTTGTCCCCCCAAATTTCAAATACTGCAAATCAAAGTTTATAATAATGTGAATGTAAAAAGTTAAAACAACATTTCTGTGAGTCCAGCACAACATTCTTCCTAAAAACTAAAAGCACTTAAATAAATCAAATCACGAACAGAAGAGAATTTTTCCTTGGGAAAGTGTGCTGAATTGTGAAGCTCAGCCAGTATTGTGCTCTTCAGAGTAATGCTTTATGATTTCTCAACTTCAGGTGGGATTTCTCCCGACACGTCGCGCTCTTGTGATGTAGACAGCGGCCAGGATGAATGAAAAGGCAGGAGGGAATACATATGGCAAAGGAATGTCGGACTTTATTCCCAGACAGCTGATCCCCTTTGAACGTCTTGGATCATAAATTAAACATATGCATTTTAATAATGCTGGGAACACGTATCCTTACGTTTCCGGACCACTTTTATGAATGATTCTGCTCAATTTGTTTCAGCATGCGAATGGAGCTTCAGGGCCGACGAGAGCCGCATCCAAAAAGAGCGAGTGTAACGAGAAACAGTTAACGTGAAGGTCACACAAGTGGCAGGTTCACAAACGCCGCAGAAAGGTTAAACCCTAGGAACCGCTTCATTAGCAGGATAAACTGACCTGAGGCAGGAAAACAGAAAATGTGACGTTTGGTTTTCAAATGTCAGTGAATACATTTGCATTTATCACACTTTGTACTGGTGGCTTTCACTTTATACTCTTCCAGATTTGACTTTCTTGATGGATAACGACTATTTCTAACGTGCATCTCGAGGGCGACGTGAAAAGAGTTGAAGCTAAAGAAGTCTAAGCTGTTTTAAGTTCAGACGCCGGTCGCTTCAAACCTCTCAAAAGTCTCAAAAGCGCAGAGCATTAATTAAGCAAAGAAATAAAAACTGACCCAGCTGGTGTTTCTCCAATCAAACAGCCGTGTCTGCAGGCACCGGGGCCGTTTGTCAGCGCGCTGGGAAAACTGTAAACGATCGTCGTGTGTGCTGTGGGTTTATACCGTAAGTGCTTCGAAATTGCCCTGAGCCGCGCAAAACAACAAAGAAAAGTCTGCGCTTGTGATGAAGTTTGCTGTAGGTTAATATTCCACACAGCAAACCTGCCTAACACACCTTGAAACAAACACTGCAGAAATGATTTTGTCGCTCTCAGTATTTTTGACTTATAAATATTTTTACGTTTTAAAATCAAGATGCATTTGCTTGATATTCCCCATGAACAGGGAACATTCTTCCAGTAATGTTAAAAGAATGTTCATTCAAAGTTATCTGGTCTTTAATAATGTTTTCAAAATGGACATTTTAGCTGGATGTTCGTTTAATGTTTTGTAAATGTTACTACTTGTTTCAGAACGTTCAGAGAACATTCAAAAATAACGTTCACATAATGTTTGAAGAATGATACAATGGAATGTTCCCTTAAAGGGTTGGTTCACCCAAAAATACAATTTCTGTCATTAATTGTCATTCCAAACACATAAGACATTTGTTCACCTTCGAAATAAAGTTTTTTTGATGAAATCCGAGTTTTTTTGTTTGTTTGTTTTTTATCTCCCATAGAAAGCATCATTCAAGGTCCAGAAAAGTACTAAAGACATCATTAAAATAGTCAATGTGCCTACAGTGGTTCAACCTTAATGTTATGAAGTGACAATACTTAAAGTAAAGTAAAATACATAAAGTAAAGAATACTTTTCTGCACAAAAACAAACATAATGACTTTCTTCTGTGATCTTCTCTTCTGTGTCATTCTCTTGTGCTGTTTACATTAATCGCTTCTGTGTTTTATGTCAGCATCATGCTAACAAACAACCTCAGCGCCCAAGTGTATAGCAACATCCTAACAACCCACAACACCCTAGTGACTGAATAGCAACATCCTAACAACCGACCAGAACACCTTAGCGACTGCATAGAACTACCCTTTACACTCTAGTGAATGCACAGCAACACCCCAGCAACCACCCACAGCATCCTAGCAACTGCATAGCAACACCATATCAATGCCCTAGCAACTACCCACATCATAGCAACACCCTAACAACCACCCACAAAACCCCAGTGACGGCACAACATCATGCTAGCAATCAATCTCAGCACCCAAAAGAGTGCATAGAAACACCCTAACAACCCACAACACCCTAGTGACTGAATAGCAACATCTTAACAACTGACCATAACACCTTAGCAACTGCATAGCACCACCTTATACACTCTAGTGAATGCACAGCAACACCCTAGCAACCAGCCACAGCATCCTAGCAACTGCATAGAAATACCCTACCAATCACCCTCAACATTCCAGCAACTCCATAGCAACTGCATAGCAACACCCTAACAACCACCCACAAAACCCTAGTGACAGTACAGCATCATGCTAACAAACAACCTCAGCACCCAAACAAGTGCATAGCAACACCCTAACAACCCACAACACCCTAATGACATAACAGCAACATCCTAACAACCGACCAGAACACCTTAGCGACTGCATAGCAACATCCTAACAACCACCCACAAAACCCCAGTGACAGCACAACATCATGCTAGCAATCAATCTCAGCACCCAAACGAGTGCATAGCAACACCCTAACAACCCACAAAACCCAATAGCAACATCCTAACCACCGACCAGAACACCTTAGCGACTGCATAGCACCACCCTATACACTCTAGTGAATGCACAGCAACACCCCAGCAACCACCCACAGCATCCTAGCAACTGCATAGCAACACCATATCAATGCCCTAGCAACTAACCACATCATAGCAACACCCTAACAACCACCCACAAAACCCCAGTGACGGCACAACATCATGCTAGCAATCAATCTCAGCACCCAAATGAGTGCATAGAAACACCCTAACAACCCACAACACCCTAGTGACTAAATAGCAACATCTTAACAACTGACCATAACACCTTAGCAACTGCATAGCACCACCCTATACACTCTAGTGAATGCACAACAACACCCTAGCAACCACCCACAACATCCTAGCAACTGCATAGCAATACCCTACCAATCACCCTCAACATTCCAGCAACTCCATAGCAACTGCATAGCAACACCCTAACAACCACTCATAAATCCTAGATACTGCATAACAACACCCTAACAACCACCCACAAAACCCTAGTGACAGTACAGCATCATGCTAACAAACAACCTCAGCACCCAAACAAGTGCATAGCAACACCCTAACAACCCACAACACCCTAATGACATAACAGCAACATCCTAACAACCGACCAGAACACCTTAGCAACTGCATAGCAATACCCTACCAATCACCCTCAACATTCCAGCAACTCCATAGCAACTGCATAGCAACACCCTAACAACCACTCATAAATCCTAGATACTGCATAGCAACACCCTAACAACCACCCACAAAACCCTAGTGACAGCACAGCATCATGCTAACAAACAACCTCAGCACCCAAACAAGTGCATAGCAACACCCTAACAACCCACAACACCCTAGCGACTGAATAGCAACACCCTAACACCCTCACCACTCTAGTGAATGCTCAAGTAAACCTCAGCAGCTTCAGTCCAGTTGAAATATTATTGATTTTAATAATGTATTAGTAAATGTTGTAATTAACATTAACTAAGATTAATAAATGCTTTATCACTGTTAGTTCATGTTAACTAATATATAGATCCTATTACTGGAAAAACGAGACAAAAATACTTGTTTATAAAATCATTTCTTTGCAGTGCATTCTTCATGGCTTCTCCTCGGCTTCATATCTGCGCTACATTTATCATGTCGGTCCCACACATAAAGTTAAATCAGTTGTTTAGATTGGCCGTCTCTGAGAAAATCCCGGCGCGATGAGGTCATCGAGGAGCCGTCAATATGGATTACCCCAAATTGCTGTGCTGTCTGTGGGAGCTCAGGACGAACGGCTCAAGAACGACTGAGAGAGAACTGTGTGCAATTTGAAGGTGCATTTTCCCTCCTGACAAGCCCCTAATTGAGGATAAAGGCTCTTTTCAGGTGCCCACAGCTGTAGAGTCATTAAAGCTTTTGATTTGAATGTGATTTCTTCTGCTAAGCCTGACCTGGATCGAATTATCCCGGACGTTTCTAGAACGTGTCGCTCTCAAACCCTTTCAAGCGCCATCAGGAAGACATCATGGGTGTAAAAATCAATGGCCTTTTAGCATGTCACTGATTCACACGTTCAGGCAAAAAAACCTCATGATCACATCAGCTAAATGAACAACATGTGCTGACGCACTTACAGCGTGTCAGGAAGTGATCGCTTCTTAAAAGCAGTCAAAGGTTGGGAGAAACTCACCTAACTAGTGTCACTCACTATATCTTCAGTGTGTAACCCAAAACCTCTTCCAGCAGATACAGACACCGGATTGGGTTCACACATAAATCATTTCTTAAGAATGAACATAATTCATTTCAACAACATGATTTAAGGGGTCCATACAATGAAAACTCAGAAAGTTCATTTTGGCTGAACAGTTCTAAAGTTTGGGGTCAGTAAGATTTTTTAATGTTTTTGAAAGAAGAGTCTCTTCTGCTCACAAATGCTGCATTTATTTGATCAAAAATACAGCAAAAATTCTGAAATATTTTTACAATGTAAATCAGCTGTTTTCTATGTGAATATATAGTAAAGTGTAATTTATATCCATATATTTTCAGCATCATTACTCCAGTCTTCAGTGTCACATGATCCTTCAGAAATCATTCTGATATGATGATTTGCTGCTCAAGAAACATTTCTGACATTTCTATTATCAGTGTTGAAAATAGTTTTGTGGAAACCGTGATGCACTTTATTTCTCAGGATTCTTTGATGAATAGAAAGTTCAAAAGAACAGCGTTTATTTGAAATAGAATCTTCTGTAACATTCTTTACTCTCACTTTTGATCAATTTAATGCATCCTTGATGAATAAAAGTATTAATTTCTTTAAAAAAAAAAAAAAAAACTTTCGAATGGTTGTGTGTCGTAAAGTAGCACAAAAACACACACATGAATCATCATCACAAGCGCTGAAATGTTGATTCAGACAGAATAGATGTGCTCTGACTGTCATGACCGCACCACAGTTTATGTTTATGTTTCGGTGGCTGATTTCAGCCAATGTTCACACTGCTGGCAGCCTGTTTATAAAACCAATAGCTGAAAACCCTAAATTCTGAGTGAATGAGCCATGCTCAAAGTAAACACACACCTGTGGACGACATTCAACAGAAATACACTACTATATTAATCTTGCTATGGCAACCAATGTCTGACTTTTGACTACATATGATTGGACAAACAGATAGCCCCGCCCCAAAATCACATCATCCACATTAACAAGAAACCAGTTTTACACTCTTAAAAATAAAGCTTCCCTTCATTTCTCCTATAGGGATTTTTTTTTTTTAAAGTTATAAGCTATGAACCAAAACAGCTACGAGGAGAATCATAACACTACAAACTTTAATTTGAAGAAAAAAAGTATTTGAAAATCAGATAAAAATATAAAGGCACAGTACAAGGCTGTGAACTTTACAGCTTTAGTGAGGGAAAGAACTATAATCCCATGAAGCACTGCAAAGAGCAATAATCAAATTAAAAATATACAGAGAAAAACTAAAATGTGGATTATAATTTAAGTATATTGCAATATATGCATATATAATCAAATATTTAAGTATTCTGAGAGCATAGGGAGATTGACGTGATTATGTCATTTGCAGTGCTTCATGGAAGTGGGCGGAACTAACAAGATCTTTTGGCACATGATTGGTGGAATTTTCAGTACAGCATCTTGGGTAATGTAGTTTTTCAGAGGTCTTTAGATTTTTTTAAAGGGGACCAATAATGCCCTTTTTTCCAAGATGTAATATAAGTCTCAAGATATAATAGAAGTGACGTCACCGTTGGCCGTTATGACTAAGGTTATAATGGCAAAAGCCATTAGACTGAGTGACAGCATTGGTTTTCAGTGTGAATGCCGCGAAAAACACACAAAACACATTCAAAACGCGAAAGAGCTTTGTGATTGACTGTACAAATAGCTTTGACACAAAACCTGAGGTATATTTTTACAGAGCGCTGAAAGCTACAGAAAAAAGAAACAAATGGATCACTGCAATTCACAGAAACAGCTGAACTCCAGCAGAGAAACATGGATTTGCAGTTATTATTTTGTGTCAAAACGATGGATTTTGGGGTAAGATCATACCCTATATATTGTATTGTTATATATTGTGTTGACAACTCATCAATTAAATATTTTACCATCTTATATTCTGCATAATTGAGTGTTTTTAAATAAACACTGACAAGTTTTAGTGCTGGACGATATGACGATATATATAACATTGATATAAACGATTTAGACCTACCTATATTGTAGTTATATAGAGCATTCACAAGCAGATTTGCTTTATGTATTTCCCCGGCGTCGAAATCAGGCGCATATAAATGTCAGGAAACACAATTCCTGGCTGCATGTCAATATCCATGGATTAGGTTTCTTTGACATGTTATAAGGAACACTTTCGAGTCCAACCTTTTGTGCAATTGTTTGTTTTGCTCACGTTTTCTCAGTTACCCCTGTTAAATCCAGTCATGCAACAGCTTCTTTTGCCACTCAGTCCAGCTGAGGGAGCGCGTTCCTGCGGGAAAGTGACTTCGATGCATATCCTCTATATAAGATGTAATATCAGTCTCTGGTGTCCCCAGAATGTGTCTGTGAAGTTTCAGCTCAAAATCCCCCACAGATCATTTATTATAGCTTGTCAAATTTGGGTGTGAGCAAAAACACATAGTTTTTGTGTGTGTCCCTTTAAATGCAAATGAGCTGATCCAGAAGAGGGCGGAGCTTTAACAGCTCAACAACAACAAAGCTGGAGAATCTCACGCAGCCAAAATGACGAAAGTGTTCAGCCTTACATTGTTCAAACCGGAGTCGACACTGATGGAGAGACTCAGGAAGAAGTTACAACTTTTAGACGTTTCTGAATGGTTAGTGGATAAATTGATGTAGTTGCTGTGGAGTTGATTCAACTCATCCACTAGCATGTGCCGTCATGTTCATCTTTTGTGTTGAATTGACCCTCGTTTGTGAAGCAGTCCGGCGTAAAATGACGGCATTTACAAAAACAACTCTTCCTCTTAGTTGCGTGTTCTTGGGGGCGGGGTTTATGTAAATTTTATGGTTTGTGATGTCACCAACCCAGGAAGAAGCTTGTTGTAGTCCTTAAAAAGCGATTTCTGTAAAAGAAAATATCTCTCTTTGCACTGAACTTTGAGCGTCGTAACTTTGCAGATGTTGATTATGATCAAACAGCAACATTACACACTAACTAAAGTTAAAAAAGTCAAATCATAATCAAACACCGATCACTGAAAGGTTCTTTGGGGAACCCAAACTGGTTCTTCTTTGCCATTGCTGCAAAATCCTCTATTATGTTGAAGAGTGCATGAGAAATCATTTCAGCATTTCACACTTGAACATCACCATCCACAGGACTGAAGACATTAATAACACTGTCACTTTGTCAATCTACGAATTGAGCGTTTCTGATCAGACGCTCATATTTCTAGAAGACGTTTGTCCAGCGTCTGAGTGCAGAATCCATTATCATCAGCGGCGCTGCAGCCCTCGGCCTTCCATCCGCAGAACAACCCAAATGAAACCATCTGTTTTTGCCATCTGTACTCTATTTGTTAATTATTCCTGGGCCAACACTGTGTCTTTCTTCCTTTCCCTCGCTCACTCGCTCAAATACCTCACATTTTTCTATTTTTTCTACACTTTTCTTCCTCGCTCTCCAGTTAGGAAAGCCGTGCGGTCACATCATCGGGCCGGGCCGCAGAGCTTTCAACATCTTAATAAAGATGAAGATTGCATCATGTCTGGAGTTATTAATCAACTGTCGCTGATTTTTTCATGCGCTTGTCAGATTTTACGAAGGGGCGGCGCCTGCTGCATTAAACCTCATAACGAAGAGCCCTTGTCTGATGAAATGATTAGGATCTGATTAATCAAACTGGAAATCATTAAAAGCTGCGCCATAAAAAAAAGCTTCATATTAAAACATCTGCGCAATCATGTGACCTGTGTTTGTCACCACTAACTACTGACGTCTGATAGTTAAACCTGACGCTCTTTGATTAGTTGTGTTTGTACACACTACAATGCTTGTGAATGCAGGTTTAATATTGTGTTCATTTCTCAGTATCGTGAATCAAAGGCCAGAACTACATTTCTGAATCTGCATTCATTTACTTGATTGCGCTTTTAAAACATCCGGGAAACGAGTGGAGCTGTGCTGAGAATCACATGATCTCACACTACACTCGTTCAGCAGAGTGTTTCTCCTCTGGATCTCGTCTTTGTAATCGCTCCTGTTGTTGTTTACT